>NC_058131.1:437330772-437343479 GCF_016433145.1 Gracilinanus agilis
GGGCCCAGGGAGGCAGGACGGGCCCAGGGGCAACTGAGCCTGCCTGGCGGGGGTGGGGGGGTACCCCGCATCCCTTGTCTTCCCCCCCCCCCCCCCGTTTTGAGGTTATGATCTGCTCTGAGAGACGAGGCCGCGTTTATCTTTGTAAACACGAAACACTTTTTGCTTTCTCTGATTTTCTGTTAATGGTGAAAGAATGGAATAGAATAAAGTTTTACTGATTTTGAGACAAAAAAAAAAAAAGCACTTTGGCAACAAACACTGCTGTTGCTCTAGTAGTTGGAAATGCTTCTGGTCATTTGGTTAGTTCGTCTACTATGACTAAGCAAAATTTGTAACGTCCAGCCTTTGGCATTGTAATGAAATCTATTTGCATATGTTCAAAAGGTGTGTAAGCCAAAGGATATCCACCAAAAGCTTTTCTGCAAAAGACATACTGGTTATATGCTTGGCAGGTGGGACAGGCTGCACACACCTTTAGAGGCAATATTAGTTATGCCAGGGGCTATTAAAAAAAGAATATGGGGAGAGACCCACAAATGTGGATAGTGGTAGATCCACTCAGGGATCCCCCTGAATACCCAGCCAGGTATTCTAACCTCCAGTTAGTGAGAGTGAAACTGAATCACTTTCTCTCACTGGGCCAGTTGTGCAAACATCTTGGAGACAATTGTTATAAAAACAGTATCTCTTTTATTTTAAGAGGGAATACAAACTGAGGATCAGAACAAGGGGTCCCTAACAAGGGATCTAGCTAATTTCCCACAATCCTCTACATCTCTCTCAAGAGGGAACCTTCTGGTCTTCTGGCTAGCTTAGCTCACTGTTTCTATCTAGGTGTCCCCAAAAACTGACTAAGCTAACTAACTATCTATGATCCTCAGTAGTTGTTTTGATTTGTTCTCCAAGAGCTGTCTCCAAAAACTGTTATGAATGAACTCTAATGGCTAAGTTCACCCCAGAGGGTCTGACCCCTGAGGAAAAACCTCAAAGCCAATCTGACAGGATTTTTTAGATAAAATATTCTGAAAAGCACAGCAGGTATGGTCATACCCTTTTCTAGATATTTCCCAGTTAAATAGAGTACCTCCAAAGATGAATTTGGGTTATACTCCTTCTCCATAGTCAGGTGAGGTAGATGAACTGACTTTCCTCCACCATTCCTGGACAGGAAGCCCTTAACCTCCCAAAGGAAGTCAAGCCACATTAACAGTTGTCACTTCCAAACTGTTCCTCCTCTGCCTTCTGCCTGCTAAAATCCTTTCCCTTGAGTTCCTAGTATGTACCTTAAAGACAGCCTTCCACTTCTCTTAAATCTTATCCTATCTCTATACTTTTCCCATTACACAATCCATACTTTTTTATAGAGTCTACAATGCCTTGGGCTCCAAAGTGACTGTTTTTATGGTGGCTTGACAGATTTGATGATACATACTTCTAGGGAGTATGGGTTTTTCTTCAGATGCCATCCATACTCCATTAATCTGTTTTGCCTTGAAGTTTTGTTTACATTTTTAAATTTCTTTTGCATTGTAGGAAAGGGATTCATTTGAGTCATTGATAGTTGTCAAATTTTAGATGAATTCAGGGCCTTCTATAGCAGTGAGTTTTGTAGCAGCTTCTGCCTAGTGGTTTCCTCTAGAGCAGTGATGGGAAAATTATGGCCCAAGGGCCAGATGTGGCCCCCTGAAATGTTCTATCTGGCTGTACAACATTATTCCTAATCTGATGAATACAATGAGTAGGATACAATACAATGAAACTTCAAAAGAGTTGCCTTAGAAACAGACTGACAGATGAGCATTTCCTTTCCCTTGGCCCCCTCTTTAAAAAGTTTGCCCATCATTGCTCTAGAGACATGGTCAATTCCACCTGTATGGGCAGAGCAATGTACAACAGCCAGGGTTTAACATAGTTGGAGAGCAAAAAGAACCTCATTGATGATTTTAGTACTTGTGATACTTTTGCCAGCTGATGTTAAGAATCCCCTCATGAAGTCAAAGAATACCAAGAGTGTGACATATTCCGAAGGCATATCTTGAGTCAGTGTAGATCGTTGCTTTTATGCTCTTATGCTCTTATGATTACATAGGCATGTTTCAAAGCTATTAATTCTACACCTTTGATGGCAGTGAAGCTGCCCAGAGTGGTGAATTCTGTGACTACAGCTGCTCCAGTGTAACATATACCATCCCTCATAAAATAAACTATCCATAAACAAAACTAGATTTGAATTTTCCAAAGGAGTGTCCAGGAGATTTTTATGGGGTTTTTCTGCTATGGACACTAATGATTTACAACTATGTAATAGTTATCCTGTGATTGATAAATGTAAGCTTAAAAATTAATATACAACATCTCCAAGTATTATATTTAATATTATTTATTAATAATAATTTGAAGTAAAGAAAATAAAAAGCTAGAGTAAAGAGGGAGCTAACCAAGCTGCAATCACAAGAGAAGAAAGAGCAAGAGGGTGGAGTTACACACAACTTATTTCTAAAACATGAGGACACAAAGTGGGGAATGCAATTCAAGGAATTCTGGGAAAAGTAAAGGAATTCTGGAGAACATAATCCTGAGGCACAAAACTCCATTTACACATTCCCCCTAGGATCCTCTGGGAGACTAGTTTCCCCAATGGATCATGGAAACATAACTAACATAACTTTATTAGAAGTACATATAATATTACAGTTTTTAAATGGAAATTATAATAATTTGGGGATAAAGAGAAATAAAAGAGAAAAAGAACAAAACCAATGTTAGGTGCATTGACAAAAAGCCAATTAGGGGGCAGTCCCCTTTGGCATAAGAGTGAACATTCAAAACAAATGTGTTCAAACCCCCCACAGTTCAATTTAGCAATCCCAAATTTCAGTCTGGACCTTCTGGTGCAGTGTATAGTTTCTGTAGGCATCTTCACAGCGCCTTCTCCAAACAGTTCACCTCCTGGATTCTAGGAGGTAGCAAGTTTCTCAACCTAAATTACTCTGAAAAGAATTTAAATTTTGCATTATAGAATAATAATACATTCCCTCCCCCCCCCCCCCCGCTGAGGAGGATATTGACAAACAAAGGAATCATTCAGGGATACATGGCTGAGTTATGAGGTATATGAATCAATTGGCAAAAGAAAATCATAAGCATCAAAAAATCCAAATAAAAGAGGAAAAAATAACTTCTGGATGAGATATAGAATATCAAACTCTTATATGTAAAAAATCTAAGTAAAGAAAAAATAAACCTATAAGAGGTCCTTAAATCAGTGATTTATCAAAGTGATTTATGTCTCATGAACTTATAGAATCAATTACGCACTTACCCAATCAACAGCCAGGACTACAGAAAGTTTGCCACACTATGAAAGACAGAAAAGGGACTAGATTTTAGCAGCAAATGGGAAATAGGATTCCCTGGTCTGATTTTTCCTTTTCTCTCAGGAATAAGGGAGCCAGGATGGTAGCCAAAGTGAGGCACTTGATAGAATGTGGGACAGAGAAGACCTGCCTCTGATGTATGTCAAACAGCCGCAGCCTTGAACCCCAAACAAGTTCAAGTCCTCTTGTCTTGGCTCAGAATGTCATAAATCCCACAGGGATTGTTTGTTTTCTTTAATCTTGTGCTTGATTGGCACTATGCAGGTTAGCTTTGTGCTTCTTTGGCACTGTGCAATGGCTCTTTTTGTGTTCCCTTCTCCTGGAATCAGACACAATCATTAAGGAAAGTCCCTTAGTTTTTAAACAATCAATGGCATTATTTCTATAGTCTAAAGATTTTGGGTATGTATTGACATTAGAGCTAATGAACATTTTAAATTTACCCTATTGCAAAATCAAAACCCATTAATACTGGTAAGATGTGCTTCAAATACAAAAAAAAAATGGGAGAAAAAATAAAACTCAAATACTGTATTGCACATACAAGGGAAAACAATAAAAAAGTTTAAAAATCAAAAATACATAGCTTACAATTAATGTCACACTGAGTCAGCCAAGGAGAGGTAGAATACAAAGGTTCCTCACAAAAAATGGGATCCATTTCCTTTTTAACTTGGTCAAGATCCACAGTGTGAGTGCAAATGATTTCACAAAGTAACAGATTTATAAAACAGTAGTACAGTAGGTAATGCACATTCAAAGAAATACTAAAATTCTCAAAATTCACCATAGTCCAGTTAATGACAATAGCAAACAAACTCACTATCATATAGGATTCACATGAGTCTCTATATAGCCACTTGCTGTATGACATTTAAAAAACCTATGAACTATGACTACTTGTCACAAGTTATTCAGATCTAGTCAATCTTTCAACCTTGGAAAAGATATTTTTAACAAAGTATATTACTACCATCGTTCCAAAACTTGGCAGACGAACCTGGAAAAAACACAAAGCATCTGTAATGCTGATAAAAACCTTTTGGGGTCTAAAACATCACCAAAAATCTAGTTCATTCTGGTGGAAGAGTAGAGTAAGCTAAAGTTAAAACTATAAAAACCATCCAGAAGCCACTAGGCTATCTGGGTAATGCTCTCTTTTGGGAGCTACCCAGGGGTAGCATGCACTAGGAACACCTAAAAATATCTAAACATATCTAAAAATCATGTTTGAAGACCCCTTAAAATCAATTGAGATATTTAGCTCATTAAATTCTCCAAAGTTGTATACAATTGTAAACAGTTTGATGGAGTCCATCCATCATCTATGTGACAATTAACAAAGGCAAAATGAAACAAAAGACTGTATAAGCAACATATGACCTCAATGCATCAGGTGACAAACTTAGCATCCCTAAGGACCTATGGTTTTGCCAGGAAAAGGGTTTGTGCAAGATGTTTATGGGCTTTCATAATGATATGTTTTTCAGTACAGTCATAGGGGAAAGATACAAATAAAGATCATGTAACAGAACATATAGCTAATAGCTAAAACATAGTAGCTTAAGATGATTCAGTGTAACAGGATAGTATTGATTAGATTAATATATTAACTTAAAAAACAAAATTAAGTCTTAAAATAATCACCAAATACAATAAGCATGATAGGATACAGGCTGCACCACAATATGTTCCCTTGCTGAACTAGCAACTAGGGTTGGCTTGAAAACCATGTTTGAGGGGGGGAAAGGGATTTATACTTAATCCACCACAGAAAAAACAAAGGTGTGGCTCTCAAACCCTCAGACAATTGGCTCTCAAACTCTCTGGCAATTGGGTCCAGACTGCTCAAGGACAGCAGAAATGGCAAGGACCCCCCAGGCAATGTCTGGTCAAACCTAGGAGGCAGTGGCGGCAGTGGCAGTAGCTTGAGGCAGCAGGGGCAGCAGCAAGAGTGGCAGTGGGAGAAAATGAGGCTTGCAAAATTTATCTACTCCCTATACTTTTCTCTAAGGCTTAGAACAATTTTTTTGGAGAATTCTGTCCCTTCGTGGTTGCCATAAATGTAAGCTTAAAAATTAATATACATCTTCAAATATTATATTTAATCAGATTTATTAGCAATAACGAAGTAAAGGAAAATAAAATGCTAGAGTAAAGAGGGAGCTACCCCAGCCACGGTCATGAGAGAGGAGAGAAAGAGTGTGGAGTTACACACAACTTATTTCCAAAATGTGAGGATGCAATGTGGGGAACTCAACGCAATTCAAAGAATTCTGGGAAAAGTAAAGGAATTCTGGTGAACATAGTCCTGGGGCACAAAATTTCATTTACACATACATCTGGAAGCAAGGTGGCAGAGTTGAGTGTTGTGTGGCATTTTAAAGTGATGTTTTCATTGCCTAATAAAGTTATTTCATATCTTGTAAGTCTTTGGTAAGAGAATGCCTTTGTTCTATGCTTCAACTTCATGATGTAAGAATGAGGCAAGCCCGACATTTTGGAAAACTGCCATAGAATCTTGGAGGTGAAGAAGAGCCAAAGGGACCATTGGAACAGCAGAGACTTCTGGGAGAGGAAAACTCAATCAGGGCTTTTGGGGGTTGGAGCCGGAGAGAAAGATTGTGAATGTGGCTCTGAGATCCCCTGAAGAGTCACTGGGGTTTGCAAATCTGAATAGGAGACCTGCACCTGTGACATCTTGTCTTCCTGACATTCACTCAAATCATCAACCAAGTTAACTGAGTTTAGGTTTACTGGATTTCCTTTGGGGAGCCATTCCTTGAACCCCACTTGCCTTGGGCTTTGCCCAGCAGTATCCCACCTAGACCTATAGCAAATATAGCTTCTAGAAATTTATAGTATAGAGAGAGGGGGTCATATAGTTTTTTCAAGCTTTGGCTGAGTTCTAAAAGCAGTTAGGGGTTTGGAATCTTGAGGAAAAGGACAGTTGGTTTGGGTCTCCCGTGGAGAGAGGTTGTCTAACCAACTGAGCTGCCTCCTTACCTATCTGTAGTATTGAAATTTAGCCTAGTTTTGAAATATTTATTTAAGAAACTTATTTTGGATAAACCCTTTATATCTTCCTTCCCAATATTATTTCCTACCTTCCCTCCCTTACCTTATATGTCTGTGGAGTTAATAAGGAGAGTAATTAGAGAGGAGTTCAAATCTGTGAAGGGTTAATTAATATTTGACAGTAGTAGATATAAAGAAACTAGTCAGTCATCATTTGTTCCTGTTAGATATCAAGAGCATTTTGTAAGCTGAGTTAAAGGCTGGTCCTTACTCAGACTCCATCTCTGCCTCCCTTCCCCACCTGAAGTTCCTGAGACAACTGTTAGGGCTTTCCTCAATCCACTTTCCTGACAAATCATCCTTTTAAAGATAATAAACCCTTTTGTGTTTCAACAGACCTATTAGTATAATTTGTCTGTTAGTTATTAAGAAAGGGAAGAAGAGGGAAAGAACCAATATACTCTGGGCTTGAAGGGAAGCCGGGGTATCCATCTTGAAGGAAGGTGTAACTTCAAAACAAGTCCCTTCCTGTGAAATTAAACCCTGTTTGTTAATTTCAGTTTAGTCTATTTCCCTCAGCCTGTGTTTGAGTCTAAGTCCCAGTCTGTAAAGCCTGCTGTTTTGTCTGTTTAGTTTAATTTCTCCTCTCCCTGAAGATCTCTGTTTCCCTTCTGTGTTATACTCCTGACTTCAGTCCTATTATATCCTGAATCTCCTTAATCCCAGCCTACCTGTAATCTAGATTTACTAGCTTAACAAGTCTCTGACAACCTCCTTTCAAATTCCCTTATCCCACACACCTTTCCTCAAATTATCCCCATTACAAATATTATTAGTGGGGTTGGGAAGGAGAACCTCTGGTTGAGGGACACTTTGGCTCACCTTTGGGTCTGAGCCTTGGTGGGTACTTGCCAGAGTGACAGACCTTGGCTTACGAATACCTACACCCCTTTTCCTGCTGATATTTGTATTGTATTCTGATTTCCATGTGATTATTATTTTCTGTTCCAATAAAGAATTTATCACTTAAGTAGTTCCCTTTTTTGATAATGGATACTGAGGAATGGAAGGGGGTGGGCCACTTTTCATTCTAATTTGAACCAGAACAGCTGATTTAAGTAGGCTTACATTGGAAGAAGATGTAACCCAGAGAGATTCAGGTATATCTGTTGACATTTCAAAGGTGGGAGTTTTATCCACCTCCTGATTATCTAGAAAGAGTTCAGGGAACAAATTTAGAGATTCCTCAGGTAGTTCTAATGTAATATCACCATCTTGAGTGCATATTATTGTGACTCTTAATTAACACAGAAGATCTCTTCCCAATAAATTAATAAGGAAGTTAGGCATTAATAGGAACAAATGTTCCATGGATAAAGGTCCCACAGACACCATTCATGGTGAAAACTTTGGGACTTTCAAAGGTGCTCCTGGACACTCCCACAAAATTGATAGAGCCAATAGAATAAAATTAGAATCAAGAGTACTCATCAGCACAGATCTTGATGTCCCAGTATCTAGAAATATAATGTGTTTCCTACTTTTAATGTCACATGGAATTCTGGGGAACATAGTCCTGGGGCACAAATCATTGCTATTTGGGGGAGAATAGACTGGGATGACTGGTGTAATTATATTGGTGTCTGGAAAATCAAATGTTTCAATCTTTGATTCCAGAGTCCTTTCTCCCCTCTCAGACCTTCATAAAAGTCCCTGTGCACCTCTTGGAGATTCATCTTGTTAAAGAGGATTTACAATTTGGCTATTGTGTGGATGTGGACAAGCCCCATTTTGAATATATTGTAACATGTCATTTGCCTTATTTTGATTATTGGTTCTATCATTATCATGATTTCTATAATGCTTATATCTGTACTTTGTTTCTGTAATTGCTATTTCTGTAATTTTTTCTGTTGTTATTATTTCTTTAATAGTTGTTCCTAAAGTTTCCATTATTTCTAAAATTATTGAGTACTTGAGTCCAGCATCTGCAATGTAATATCAAGTGTCCCCTTTTTATGCAAAAGTAACACATTGGTCTTTGGTTTGTAGATTCTCACAAATGCTCACCCCATAATTTGTATCTCTTTTTTCAAGTTTTCCCTTTAATACTTTTATCTCCTTTCTTAATGCCTCCACTAAATCTCTATCACCTTCATCTTTCCTTTCATACCCATTATACACATAAACTGCCACTCTCCTTAATTCATCAAGGTACCTATTTGGCCAGTTAGGACAGTTAGTTTTGAAATAGTCCTTGACCACCCTGCAACAATTTTTCACAAACTGCCTTCTAGATTGTCTAACATCCCTTTCTCTGGTCAAATCTAAGTCTATATCACTTCCCCCCAGTTCTATAAGTCTGTCCATGAACTTGGAAGGATTTAACCAATCTCTTGGTTTGTCAAACTTTGTCCAGCTACCTGGTCTGTCAGAACATACCCTCATGGCTTTGAGTACTGACTTCCTAGCCTGACACAATCTAGTGTAATCAGCTTCATTGTTAAAATCCCATTTGGGGTCTTTTCACATCCAGTGAACTGCTCCTCTTCCCCAAGCCTCATTAGTAAGTGAAATAACCTTATCTTTCTCCCTTTTCATTAACAACTCCTCTAACAAATGTTCAAAATCAATCTAGGTTGGATCAAATTGCTTTCTAGCTTTTTGATAACAGATATGCTTGCCCTTAAAAGAAGGAGCACTCCACTTAAATCCACTTAAATTCTGAGGGGTAAATGATTTTTGATGTCTTATGGTAACTAACTTCTTGAGGATTGAAGGTTGGCATTTCTCTTAAGGGGAATAGGTCTGTATCTTGATTATTTCTTGTTTCTTTATTTTGGGTTTCTGCTTGAGCTGCCTTGGAGTTAGTGGAGAAAGCAGGAATAGTAAGAGAGACAGGAATAGTAAGAGAGTGAGAGTTTCAGTAAGTTGAACAATAATTTGGGCTATTTGAGAGATACAACCTATAAGGTATGCAAATCAAGTTATGCCAGCAAGGGCAGGATGGATTTTCCCATGAAAGCTGTGAGCCTTTCCTGCTAGCTGAGCCCCTGATAATCTGATGTTTGCCTGTGGTGAATGTCCAGGCAATGGGATCAGGATCTCTGTCACATCCCTGTGGCTTCACTGAGAAGCTCTGGCATTTGAGTCCTATCTACTTCCTAACCTGTGATCCAATCCTATAAAACTTGCAAAAAAATATACTGGGAAGGAAGATGAAAGATACTACCCAAGTTAAATGCAACCTTTTCTTAGAAGTCTTCCTCAATCCCTTTGGTCAACAGAGCATTAACTAGGGTATAGCAATCAGGAATTTAATTCATGGTGCCACCAAATTTAAAGGGAACTAGATTTAAGGAGTTTTCACCAAATACCAATCCTCCCACCTTTCCTTCAATATAGAGGGATATGTTTATAGTTCACCCATTAGAAGGTTACAGTAGGAGTACTAGTACCTACAATATCACTTCTTTATATTTACAAACCTCTTCCATACCAACATTCCTGACATTATCCTTAAATTAAAACCCCCTTTTTGTAATCCAGGTATGACTCATATAAATTCAATGCTTCAGGTTCAGAATTAGAATGAAATAAGTCTAAAAGTTTTTTTTAACCCTTGTACTTTTTGGTGTATTGTCTCATAGGTGGAAGATTGGTAAGGGTGGGCAATGGGGGTCAAGTGACTTGCCCAGGGTCACACAGCTGGGAAGTGGCTGAGGCCGGGTTTGAACCTAGGACCTGACTCTCACTCCACTGAGCTACCCAGCCGCCCCCGCAGTCTAAAAGTTTAAAAAAGGAAATTTACTTAGTAATAGGATTGAAAAAATATTTAGCAAAGATACAATATTGTTTCAGTTGAGCACAGCTTTCTTGCCTCTTCATTTTTCCATAGAGGACTTACCCATGTCCAAGGAAGACTTTCTTTTGCTCTATTTTTATAGGTACAAAAGAAGTTTAGTAATGGTTCAAACCTTAGTTTCCAGAGTTGATTAAGTTTTGGGGATGATTTCAATAACCTTTGAAGAAAAATTAGTTTACCTTGTTGTGGGATGGGGTCTTTGGAAAAGCTAGTCCAATTATTTGTCAAGGCTTTAGGAAAAACTAAGGGTCTTTAAAGATATTGCACTTATGGCATCCTACACAGTGTTAGCCTTGTTCAGGCATCATTGCTCTTCCATTATGGTATGAAGAAGTTGGATCTAGAGTAGGAGAAGCACAGACCATATGTCATTTCATCTCCCTGTGATGAAAGGAGGCTTCATTTGGGCAAAGTGGTGAGGATAAAGTCAGAATCAGTTAATCTATCTGTATATCAGCAGGGACATTATGGATTTGGGATCCATTTTCCCTCCTCCTACTCTAAAGAGTTCCAACTCTTCCCCTGCTTATGGGACTTTACAAAAAGCCAGAGAAGAAGGATGCCTGGAGTCACACAGTAGTGGTAATGATAGATGAGAAAGAGTTTATGACTTCTAGTGATAAAGTGATGATATGCTCATTTCTGCCATCTTACTCTCCATCATATAGGAAGGGCACCTATTTGACTCATACTAATGTGGTGGTGGCAGATGGGTATAGTGGAAAGAGTACCGATTCTGGAATTATAGGACTTAAGTTAAAATCTTGTTTCTGACTTCTTGTCTCTGACTCCTCCTACTTATTTGATCTTGGCCAAGAAATTTAACTTTTCTAGTGTGGGAAGCCAATAAGAGAATAGATAAAAATATGAGACTCCTCTTTTGACCCCTTTTGTGATCCTTGTGATTTCTTGTTGAAAAGTATTGTGGCCTTATTGAAAAGCTTTAAGTTCCTAGCAAACCTGAATTTAAAGCATTAACACGGTTCCCCTTTGACCAGAAATGCTGCTGCCTGGTATAGCCAAGGCCAAAATCTTAGCGGGGGCAATTCCACCCTGAGAGGGATACTCCCTAACTTGGCTTCCTGATAAGAAGCCAGTCAAAATTCAGCCTTGGCCTGGTCTATTCTGAAGCCAATGTTTTGTGTTTTGATGTGACATAATTTGCAACTTCTGTGCATCTGCAAAGTTTCAGGGGGGGTTCTTTTGTGTGAAATGAGTCTTGAAACATATGTAATAAACTCCATGCTCCTGGAGACAGAGCTGGAAGCATGAGGTAAAAGACAACTCCCTTGTTTCATCCTTATTTCCTTATCAACTAAACTGTCCTTATCAGATTACCAGAGATGATAAAGAGATCTTGACATTCTAGGCCTTAGTTTCTTTGTCTATAAATTAAGGTTGGATTATATGGCTTATTTAAATGTATGATTCTCTGATTCCTCACTCAGATATCTGCCACCCCAAGAGCATATTCCTAAGGACCATAGCAGATTTTAATCAGTTAAACATCTGATGGTCATAGTTCACCTTTGTTTCAAAACACATTGGCCTCTCAGCTGGGATTCTGGGGGTTAAAAGATCCCCTCATATAGCTCTAGTCAATCCAGTGTTTTGTTTTTTGTGTTTTTAGACAGCTAGATGACATAATAAATAGAACACTCTGTCTGGAGTCAAGAAGATGTGAAATTAAGTCTAGGTTCAAACACTAGCTGTATGACCTTGGGCAAGTCACTTTAATTTCTATTTGTATTAGTTCCTTCAACTATAAAATGAGAATAATAACACAACACCACAGGGTTGTTTTTGTGAATATCAAATAAGATCATATTTACAAAGTACTTAGGATAGTGCCTGGTAGACACTATATAAATGCTAGATATTATTACTGTTATTGATTTTAATTTTCAGAGTTTTACATAGAGTAAATGCTTAATAAATATTTGTTGGATTGAAAGCCCTCTTCTAGCCACCTTGCTCTGTCTAAATTATAGGATCCTACACTTAGAGTTGGAAGGATTTTTAAAGGTTACCCTTCCCTTATCCTTTAGATAAGAAAGATTATTTGTAAAGACAACCCAGAGTTACTTGTCTGAGGACTTGTGGGTAGTCTGTAGCAGAGTTGAGATTAAATTCTTCAGACTCATGTATTAAATTATTCTGACACTAAATCCAGCTATCTTTGGTTCTCCAGACTAGCGTTAAATGCTAAGGGTAAAAAAAGAAATAAAACCTGGGAAAGAGACTAGACTGTAGTGGCAGGTCTGGAAGGTCAGAAACATAGGAAAGATTCAGAAATGAGAAGACTGGAAGAAGTATATTCAACATTCTTCAAATATCTTAAGTTGGAAAGGAATTCCTGGAATGACTCTGGACCAATTTTCTAAGAAACCTTGGTTTTCTCACCTCTGAAAAGGTTCTTTAATCCAGATTGTTTTTTTTTTTTT
>NC_058131.1:437348404-437384958 GCF_016433145.1 Gracilinanus agilis
CTGTGCCCTGTTGTGGGGTTCCTCCGTTCGTCTGGACTTGTTTTTATGTCCCCTTGAGGAGTTTTGTGTGTTTCGGTCAGGAGAGGTTAAGAGCTGCTTCTTACTCTGCCGCCATCTTAACCCGGAAACCCAATCCAGATTGTTTTAATCAGTTTCAAGGCATGCTTTCTTTGAAATTATAGCTCACAAGAGTGCAAGCAATATTTATTTTAGTAGATCAAGCAGAGGATACACCAAAGCAAAAGACACTTCTAAAAACATCATAGACAATTAATGAAAAAAAAAATCATCCTCATACCCAACAGCTTCCTATACCACTGGAGGAGAGAGCACACATATAGATAATTCAAAAACTCACATTAATAGATACCATAGTATGAATTTAAGCTAAATGCTTTATAATATAGGGAATATTCATGTTCTATGTGATGCATATACTTAGGGAATAGCTAGGGAACAACTAGAGCCAGGACCCAAAGCCGTAATCATCTGGGTTCATCCTAGCTGGAGCTATCTCCTCCATCCGTCCCTTCCCCTTTTCCTCTGTTATTCACACCATTGTTCTCTACTGGTCTACTGATGCCATCAGGCTATACACTACTTTATCTACTATTGTAAACTGTTACCATCTGCTGGTTCTATGCCATATATTTCAGCTACTATTAGGCATATTTCCCAGAGGGAAAACAACTGGGCTTTTAAATTTACAGTCCTGGAGACTATTTCACCTATTTTGGATTTGGACCCACTACTACCCAGACTGTTTTTGGTGAATATCGCAGATACCACTCCTTTTAATTCACTGAAGGAATCCTACCTAATAAAACCAAAAGTGGCTGGATGAGATAGCCTTTGTCTTGATTTCTTGTGAACAATGAATAAAACCTACCCTCTTACCTCACACAGGACAAATTCAATCAACATAAACTTAGCTAACATTTTTAAACTTCCCAGATTCCTTTTCTGTTAGTTGGGAACTCAAATATTTAAAAAATAATATAGTCCCTCCAATAGACCTCAAAGAGTCTACAGTGAGGGGTGGGGAGATTGGAGGAAAATATATAAACAGAGAAATTAGAATATGTTGGGGGAAAGGGAAAAAAGTTTTATATATTTATAACTGAAGAATGAATTTTCATACACAGTTGGATCATGGATAGCTTTTTGGAAGAGATGGTATTTAAATTAGGGTTCTAAAGAGAAGAAACATTTCTATAGGTAAAATGAAAAACAACTATGCTCCACTCATGAGGATCAGCCAGCCTGGGTAACAGCACGTAGTAGGGAGAGAGAGCAGAATGAAACTAAAGAACAACGAATAGAAGCTGAAGGATGGGAGTAAAGTAAAATATGACTGGATAGGCAGAATGGAACTGTGGGAATTCTTAACAATTAGACTGAGGAGATTGTTTTCTAGAGTCCAGGAGGAAATCACTGAAGGTTTTTGAGCACAGAAGTTAAATACTAAAAGGTGCAACAGGAAGACCAATTGTTAACTATGTACTTGTGAAACTCATTCTGAGCCTCAGTTTCTTTATGTGCAAAATTAAGGTTGGGTTGAACTAACATAAAATTTCTCAAGCTCTAAATCTAATGATCTTGTGAAAGTGTTTTTTTTTTATTTTTGAAAAAAATTTTCCCATCCCAGTTTTATTTATTTACTTATTTTTCAAGGTTTATCGACCAATCAATTAATTATTTAATTAAATTAATTTAAGTTAAATCTATTTAATTTTTAATTAATTAACTCCTTAATTAATTGATTTCCTAATTAAATTAAAACAAAAAGTAATTAATGATTAATATATTAATTTATTTAATTGATTAATTTAGAATATTTTTACATGGTTACATGATTCATGTTCTTTCCCTCTCCTTCTCCTCCCTGCTCCCAGAGCCAACAAGCAATTCCACTGGAGCCAACAAGCAATTCCATGTTTCATTGTTCAAAACCCATTTCCATTTTATTACTATTTATCCCCATCAAACCATGTGATCAATCATATGTTTTTCTTCTGCTTTTCTACTCCCACAGTTCTTTCTCTGGATGTGGATAGCGTTCTTTCTCATAAGGCCCTCAGGATTGTCCTGGATCCTTTTGTCCATTGCTGCTAGTAGGGAAGTCTATTACATTTGATTGTGCCACAGTGTATCAGTCTCTGTGTACACCATTCTGTGTTGATGGAATTAATCCTACCCTGCCCATTTTTAGATCTAATCACCAAAAGTGTAAACAACCCCACTTAATTTTCAAGTGGGGAAGTCTTTAACCCACATATGCAAGAGTGGGTGATGAATCAGAATTGACTGCCCCCAGGAAGTCCTAAGCAAAGCCTTTGTTGTGATTGGTACACATAAAGTAGAGGAAGGCAGAGGAAGTGATGCAAAAGAAGTGCCTTTAAAAGGGAGTGACAACTTCCTGTGAGTCAGTTCTTCACTTCTTCACCTTGAATTGAACCTGGAGGAGCTCTGGCTGAGGACCTTGGACTGCTGTATATTTCTCCTTAGAACTACACATAGGTGAGTGAAGGCTGACTCCCTTAGTTTCCCTGAAGGTACTAGCTTCCAGAGGGGCCCTTGATTAGGAGGAGCTCTCATGGCTAAAATCCTTGTTAATTGACTTTTAGGCTCTCTGGAGCCCTGCCGGAGCAAAGCCAAGACTTGAACACATAATCTAGTTGATTAAGTTAGATCTCTTACTCTACCCTCTTCTCATTTCTCTACTTTCATTCTCTCCTATATTTTATAAATAAATTGCTAAAACATCATTTTACAATTGAAATTCCTGGTGACCAACCCTTTTTTTAATATTCAGTTCAACCAAACCCTAATTTTTCCCCTTTATAATTCTCCTGGTTCTGCTCCTTTCACTCTGTATTAATTTCTTGTAATATGATGTGAAGGCTTTTATTTTTTCCAGGCTTTCAGATAGACCAATAATTTTCAAATTGTCTTTCCTGGATCTGTTTTCTATGTTAGTTATCTTTTCAATGAGATATTTCATGTTTCTTTCTATTTTGTCATTCTTTAGATTTTGATTTATTAATTCTCTCTGTCTTGTGAGATCATTACCTTCTACTTGCCCAATTCTAATCTTTAAAGACTGATTTTCAGCTCTGATCTTTTGATTTTCCTTCTCAGTTTGGTCCATTCTGCTTTTCATAACCTCTAGCAGATCAATTCTGGTCTCCAATTTGCTTATTATTTCATTTTATTTCTGTACCTCTTTTTCCCAGGTGGGTGATTTTGTCTTTTAAACTGTTATTTCATTTTTAATTACTTTCATTTATTTTTCCCATTTTTCTCCCATCTTTCTTACTTGGAGTTCTTAGAGAGCTTGCAAACAATTTCCATTTTTTGGGTAAAGTTTGGATGTTTTTGCTTGTTTGTCACTCTGCTGTTGCTTCTGTGTTTTGCTCTTTTTCTCCATATAAATTATCCAACATCAAAAGCTTTTTCTGCTGCTACTTATTTCTTTTGCTACTTGTGGATTGTGGTTCCTGTAGGTTGGTGGACTTTCTTAGCTTCTGTCTCACAAGGATTTGCATTGCTAGTATCATCCAGGCAGTTCTTTGTGTAGTATACTTTAAAGCAGTTTGCCCTGAGGTTATTTTTCCAGTCCCTGCTGCCTTTGCTGTGATCAGCCTTGCTCTGCTGCCCTGGCTCCATAATCTTCAGTCTCAGGCCCTAAGTCTTGCTGGCAAGGCTTTGCACTGCCCTCAAGGGTAAGTATGTGGTGCCCTCAGCCAGTCCCTGAGAATTTAGAGATTGCCTGGCCCTTGCTCTGACTCTGGAGTAGTAGGTAGTGTGAGGGAGGGGTGATCAGTTCATGCTTTGAAAAGTACAGTTTTGCCCTCTTATAGGGTGAAAATCCCCAAACACTGCCTATCTTTAAGACTGCACCCCATAGGAGAGCCCCTTTACTCATATGATTTTGATTTTTGTCCTTTTGAAATGCTTTGTAGTTATCGGATAGGAGAGTCTGAAAGTTCCTGAAAATGTTTTTTAACTGGAAGACACTTTGAAAATTATAAATTAACTTACAAATGAGAGAAGGGATTTTTGTTAATAATGCTAGTTAACTTAACTTGTGTGGATGTGTTAGAGAACTTCTCTGAGGATTCAAATTCCACAGGACAAGGACCAAATTGATTATGCTTAGAAGTCACTTCCTCTATAAATCCTTTTTAATGCCCTTGGAATAATATTTGAAACAGAAAGACACAGATAAATCTAGTGTACAATTCATTGTGCTTTAACTGAAGTAAAAAAAAAAAGGAGCAGCAGACGAAGTAACAAGAGAAACAGACAAAATTAAAAGAAAAAGAAACTATATTTTTATAGAAGGTACCACAAATAAGACACTATACTAAACATACATGCACCAAATGGCATAACATCTACATTCTTTTCATGGATTGACCTTGCATACCTTTATTCACAAGATTAAGTTCACAAGCTTATTCACAAATTCACAAGATTAACAAGTTTTATATAACATTTCAGAGAAATCATAGATTTAGAGCTGGATCTCACATACCATCTTATTACAGATGAGGAAACTGAAGTCAAGGGAGACTAAGGAATTCACCTAAGAACACACAGGTTGTAAGTCTAAAAAGTGAGATTTCAGACTCAAAATATGTCTTTAAATTAGTAGCATCTACAATCTTAAAGAAAAACTTAAATGAGATATAGGGAGAAATAGTAGAGGAACTTCAATTTATTCCTTTTGAACCTAAATCAATTTATCAAAAAATAAACAGGAGTGGTCAGACACCCCCTCATGGAGGCAGCATCAGTGACAGCAGCTTTGGGACGGTGATGGAGAGTGCTAGCCCGGCGATCCTTCCCTCCCTACCCCCAGATGCTGTGCACCCTCTGACCCTGCCCAGACCCCGACCCCCACCCCCACCCCCACCCCCACGCCAGGACAATGGTGAAGTATTTCCTGGGGCAGAGCGTGCTCTGGAGCTCCTGGGACCCACCAAGTGTTCACTGCTTTGAGTACATCTTGGCCAAATTGCAAGGTTAAGCTCCTTCTAAGACACTTGTTGAAACAGCTAAAGAAGCAACTGAGAAGTCAAAAGAAACTGCTCTGTCGGCTACTGAGAAGGCCAAGGACCTGGCCAACAAGGCAGCCACGAAGAAACAGCAGCAGCAATCCTAACACTATGTTTAAAGGAGCCATCCTCCTGCCTCCCCTGCACCAAAAGGGCCCTGCTGCCTTCCTAGATTGCCAGTCCCCGAGACTGAGGGCCTATTGGCAAGATCTGAGCTTGGAGTCCAGAGCCCCATCCCCCAAACAGACCATCAGTACAATGCAAGCCCACAGACAATCCAACTCTTATCCCATTACCCACCTTGTGTCCGAGTTGTAATTTATCATTAAAAATCAATTTTCAACCCTGAAAAAAAAATAAACAGAAAGGAAACGAAAGACATGAATAGAATATTAGAAAAGTTATAAATGCAAAAAGGCAGAAATATCAAATTCATCTTTATAATGCAATATAAATATAAATAATGTAATAAAAATTGCATTCTATAGATGGCCTTTGAAGCACAGATAAAAATTTATTTGGAAATTAAATAACTTAATCTAAGGAATGGGTAGGTCAAAGAACAAATCACAAAAAGCAAAAATTTCATTAAAAATAATGAAAACAATGAGAACAATTTGGGAATGCAGCCCTGATTTAATCACCAAAATATAAATCCTGAAAATCAAAGGAGAGGTTAACATAAACAATAGAAAAAACAAAATAAAAACAAAACTCTCTTGCATTAATAGATCTAACATCTGTTTTTTAAAATGGATAAGCCATTAGCTAATTTTAAAAAGTTTAAAAAGAAAGAAAAGCAGATTACCAATATAAAAAATGTAAACCAATGAAGAATAAATAAAGGAAATTATTAAGACCTAGTTAACCCAACTATACACCAATGAAAATGACAATCAGAATATAATTTCAATACAATGAAAACTGAAGGGAAAAAAATGTCTACAAAATTCTTCTTCGTTGACACAAATAGGTCATAATAGACCAAGAAGAGTTAAAATGGAGAAAGAAAACTATAAAGCAATATGCCTAATGAATTTAATTAGTAATATTAGCACAAAAATTTTAAATAAAATATTAACAATAACACTACAGAAAAATATCACAGATGTTTAAGTGGAAATTTTATGTCCTTTAGACTTCATCTCCCAGAATTCTTACCTCGCCCCAAATTCCCTTTTCCTTTCTGTTTACGTGTGTCTTTTACATGATTATATATAAGTTTTGGTTAACGCCCTCTCACTCTCTCTTCCATGTGAGTGGGGTTTGGTGAGCACTCACTGTTTTCTCCAGCTCTCTAGTTAAACGTTAATAAATCTTTATAAATATTATACTTTGGAGATATTGAATATTAATTTTAAAATCTACATTTTGGCACCTACAAAGGGACCCCTGAACCACCTACAGGTAAGTAGGACCCCCGTCCCCGAGGTCTTCCTGGTTTACTGCCCACTCAAAAGGTGGGAAGCCCCTACCGACTTCCACTATCTACTGTCTTTTTTTTTAAGATTTAAATATTTTATTTTTTTAGAAAAATTTTCCATGATTACAAGATTCATGTTTTTACTTTCCCCTTCACCCCCCTCAAACACTCCCCATATCCAATGCACATTTACACTGGTTTTAACATGTGTCATCAATCAAGTCTTATTTACATATTATTGATAGTTGCATTGGTGTGGTCTTTTCGAGTCTATATCCCCAATCATGTCCACGTCAACCCATGTATTCAAGTGATATGTGGGTAGCGTTCTTTCCCATAAATCCCTGAGAATTGTCCTGGGTCTTTGCATTGCAGCTAGTACAGAAGTCCATTACATTTGATTTTACCACAGTGTATCAGTCTCTGTATACAATATTCTTCTGGCTCTGCTCCTTTCACTATGCATCAATTCCTGGAGGTCTTTCCAGTTCACATGGAATTCCTCCAGTTTATTATTCCTTTGAGGACAATAGTATTCAATCACCAGCATATACCACAATGTGTTCAACCATTCCCAAATTGAAGGGCATACTCTTGTTTTCCAGTTTTTTTTGCCACCACAAAAAGCGTGGCTATAAGTATTTTTGTATAAGTCTGTTTATCTATGATCTCTTTGGGATACAAACCCAGCAATGCTATGGCTAGATCAAAGGGCAGGCAGTCTTTTAGAGCTCTTTGGGCATAATTCCAAATTGCCATCCAGAATGGTTGGATCAGTTCACAACTGCAACAGCAATGCATTAATGTCTCAATTTTGCCACATCTCCTACAATATTCATTACTCTCCCCTGTTCTCATTTTAGCCAATCTGTTAAGTGTGAAGTGGTACCTCAGAGTTGTTTTGATTTGCATTTCTCTAATTATTAGAGATTTAGAACACTTTCTCATGTGCTTATTGATACTTTTGATTTCTTTACCTGAAAATTGCCTATTCATGTCCCTTGCCCATTTATCAGTTGGGGAATGGCTTGATATTTTATTCAATTGATTTAGCTCCTTGTATATTTGAGTAATTAGACCTCTCAGATTTTTCGTTATAAAGATTTTTTTCCCAGTTTGTTGTTTCCCTTCTAATTTTGGTTTCATTGTTTCTGTTTGTATAAAACCTTTTTTAATTTAATATAATCAAAATTATTTATTTACATTTTGGAATTTTTTCTAACTCTTGCTTGGTTTAAAAATTTTCCCTTTTCCATAGATCTGACAAGTATACTATTCTGTGTTGACTTACTTTACTTATAGTTTTCTTCTTTATATTCAAGTCATTCGCCCATTTTGAATTTATCTTGGTGTAGGGTATGAGATGTTGATCTAAATCTAATCTTTCCCATATTTTTTTCCAGTTTTCCCAATAGTTTTTGTCAAATAGTGGATTTTTTTCCTCAAAAGTTGGGCCCGTTGTGTTTATCATACACTGTCTTGCTGATGTCATTTACCCCAAGTCTAGTCCACTGATTCTCTCTTCTGTCTCTTAGCCAGTACCATATTGTTTTGATGACCGTGGCTTTATAGTATAGTTTAATATCTGGTACTGCTAGGTCACCGCCCTTCACATTTTTTTTTTCATTATTTCCCTTGATATTCTTGATCTTTTGGTATTCCAAATGAACTTTGTTATAGTTTTTTCTAATTCAGTAAAAAAGTTTTTTTGTAGTTTGATAGGTATGGCTCTAAATAGGTAAATTAATTTTGGTAGAATGGTCATTTTTATTATGTTAGCTTGTCCTACCCATGAGCACTCAATGTTTTCCCAATTGTTTAGAACTAGTTTTAATTGTTTGGAAAGTGTTTTGTAGTTGTGATCATATAATTCCTGTGTTTGTTTTGGTAGATAGATTCCTAAGTATTTTATATTGTCTAGGGTGATTTTAAATGGTGTTTCTCTTTCTACCTCTTGCTGTTGTGTTGTGCTGAAAATATATAGAAATGCTGATGATTTATGTGCATTTATTTTGTATCCTGCAACTTTACTAAAGTTGTTGGTTATTTCTACTAGCTTTTGAGTTCATTCTCTAGCATTTTTTAAGTAGATCATAATATCATCTACATGTCTTAGTCTCCTCATTGCCTATTTTAATACCTTCAATTTCTTTTTCTTCTCTAATTGCTACTGCTAGTGTTTATAGTACGATGTTAAATAATAGAGGTGATAATGAGCATACTTGTTTCATGCCTGATCTTATTGTGAAGGCTTCCAATTTATCCTCATTGCAGATGATGCTTGTTGATGGTTTTAGATATATACTGTTTATTATTTTTAGAAAAGGTCCTTCTATTCCTGTGCTTTCCAGTGTTTTCAATAAGAATGGATGTTGTATTTTCTCAAAGACTTTTTCAGCAACTATTGAGATAATCATGTGGTTTTTGTTGGTTTGCCTGTTGATATGGTCAATTATGTGAATGGTTTTCCTAATGTTGAACCATCCTTGCATTCCTGGTATAAATCCAACCTGATCATAATGAATAACCCTCGTGACCACTTGCTGGAGTCTTTTTTGCTAGAATTCTGTTTAAGATTTTTGCATCTATGTTTATTAGGGAGATTTG
Source organism: Gracilinanus agilis (assembly GCF_016433145.1). NCBI lineage: Eukaryota > Metazoa > Chordata > Mammalia > Didelphimorphia > Didelphidae > Gracilinanus > Gracilinanus agilis. The sequence continues at coordinate 437,357,498 of NC_058131.1, forward strand.
TCTGTAGTTTTCTTTCTCTGTTTTTGAGCTACCAGGCTTTGGAATCAGTACCCTATTTGCGTTATAAAAGGAGTTTGGTAGAACTCCTTCTTTGCTCATTATGTCAAATATTGAATATAGTATTGGAATTAGTTGTTCTTTGAAGGTTTGATAGAATTCACTTGTGAATCCATCTGGTCCTGGGGATTTTTTTCTTAGGGAGTTCTTTGATGGCTTGTTCAATTTCTTTTTCTGGTATGGGATCATTTACTATTCTATTTCTTCTACTGTTAATCTAGGCAATTTATATTATTGTAAATATTCATCCATCTCTCCTAAGTTGCTATATTTATTGCCATATAATTGCTCAAAATAGTTTTTAATGATTGCCTTGATTTCCTCTTCATTAGAGGTGAGGTCTCTCTTTTCATCTTTGATACTGATGATTTGGTTTTCTTCTTTCCTTTTTTAAATTAGATTGACCAGTACTTTGTCAATTTTGTTTGTTTTTTCAAAGTACCAGCTTCTAGTCTTATTTATTAATTCAATAATTCTTTTACTTTCAATTTCATTGATTTCTCCTTTAATTTTTATACTCTAATTTGGTCTTTAGCTGGGGATTTTTTAATTTGCTCGCTTTCTAGTTTTTTAATTTGCATACCCCATTCATTGATCTTTGCCCTCTGTAATTTCTTAATACATGCACTCAAGGATATAAATTTCCCCCTGAGTACTGCCTTAGCTGCATCCCACAGAATTTGGTAGGATGTCTCATCATTGTCATTCTCTTCAATGAAATTATTGATTTTTTCTATGATTTCTTCTTTAACTAACTGGGTTTCGAGGATCGCATTATTTAATTTCCAATTAGTTTTTGATTTTCCTGTCCAGGTGCCCTTACTAATTATTATTTTTATTGCATTATGATCTCAGAAGGTTACATTTATTATTTCTGCTCTTTTGCATTTGTTTTCAATGTTTCTATGCCCTATTACATGGTCAATCTTTGTGAATGTAGCATGTGCAGCTGAAAAGAAGGTGTATTCCTTTTTGTCCCTATTTATTTTTCTCCACATATCTATTAAATTTAATTTTTCTAGGATTTCATTCACTTCTCTTATCTCTTTCTTATTTATTTTTTGGTTTGATTTATCTAGATCCGAAAGAGGAATATTTAGATCTCCCACTAGTATAGTTTTACTATCTATTTCCTTCTTGAGCTTTGCCAGTTTCTTCTTTAGGAATTTGGATGCTATACCACTTGGTGTTTCTGTCTTTTAACTTGTTAATTTTCTTTTGAGCTATTTCCTACTTCTCTCGCCAAATCTCTTCCATCTTTCTCATGATCTCAGATTTGAACTCTTTGAGAGCTTGTGACCAATTTTTATTTTTTGGGAAGGTTTGGATGTGTTTACTTGTTTGTTCTCCTCTGCTGTTTTCTCTGTTGTCTGGATTTTTTCTGTGTAAAAGTTGTTGAGTGTTAAAGATTTCTTCTTAATCTTTCACTTTTGAGGTTCTTGTTCCTGGCTTGCCATTATTATTATTTCTTTCTCAGTCAGAAGTCTGGGTGAGGCAGACAGGCTCTCCCTATCCTATTTAGCTATGGAGTAGGTTTCATCTGAGTCACAGTGCTGTGAGCCTTCTCAGCTTTATCCTCACACCTAGGGTTGGTCTGAGCTCTTGAGGCTCCTGAGATCTCAAGTCTAGTTGTTCTCAGGGTCATACCACCTGGTGGTCCCCTTGCTTGCTCCTCTGCCCAAAGCACCTTTAACAGTCTCAGGGCATTGCTTCCACAGTCATGCACCCCTCTGCACTGGGTCCCCACCCAAGGTTCGTGCCTGTGTTCAAGGTCTGTGCCTGTGCTTAAAGTCTGTGTTCAAAGTCCAATTCTTTAGGCTCTTGGGGTCTTAAGTCTTGCTGCTCTCAGGAGCAGGCCCTGATGATCCCAGGTAGCTACCATGAACTTAATGAATGCCCCAAATTTGCTCTAACTCTTGTGTGCTGGCTTTGGCACTGTAGGTGGTGTGGAGGGGAGGGGGTTGCTCAGCTCACATTTTAGTGAGAGCTATTTCACCCCCTTATAGCATGGAAATGCCCGGATCCCATGCACCTTCAATGCCCTGTTGTGGGGTCCTTTTTTTTGGTCTGGATTTGTTTTTACATCCTCTTGAGGAGGACCTGTGGGTTAGGAGAGGTTAAGCAGCTGCTTCTATTCTTTTGCCATCTTAACCTGGAAATCTTGGGTATTTACTGCCTTTTAATCCTTTGTCCTCCTTACCCTTCCTGTACTCCCTTCTTCTCTCTTCACCCTTTCCTCCACCTCCTCCTTCTCTCCAGACCCCTTGTGGAGCTAAACTTTCTAGCTCCCCCACTGAGCCCTCTAGAGGGGCTCTTTCCCGCCAAATTCTCTGATTGACCTCCTCTCTCCTTACTTTCCTGCTATCCTCCATCCCCTTCTTCTCCACCTTTTCCACCTCCTGCTCCTTGCTACTGTTGCTCTTTTTCCCTTCCTCCCTGGCCCCTGGCTGAGCCTCTCCACTCTGAGGCTCCCCAACTTCATCCTTCCTTCTAGGGCTCCCTGCTTCCTGCCTGCTTCTGCTCCACCACTACCTTGAGTTGCTGCCTCAAGCTGCTAGCCAGTGTAGTTGGTCCACCACTTGGCATGGCTTCAGCTGCAATGAGAGTCCCTGTTTCTACTGCTTCCTCTGTGACTGGTAACCTTAAAATACTCCCTCCCCCAGTCCCAGCATAGCACAGAGGGGGAGTCCCTTTCCTTGCAGGGCAGCTGGTTACCTCCTAACCTCTGCCAGGCTCTTTGCCTTGGGGGGAGGTGAAGTCCTGACCTTTTTCACCCACCCAAGCCTGCATCCTAGCTCCCTCCCTGCTTTACCTCAACCTGCCTTACACCTGTATCTCCACTAGAGGGCATATGCTTTTGGTACAAACACAAAACCAGAAACCTGCCATGTTTTGTAGTCATAACCTCCATTTTGGTTTCTGGCAGACACGATCATGCCCCTTACTCCCACCCACCACCCCAAACACACCTCCTGCACTAACCCTGCCCCTTATTTCCCCTCCCTACCCTAACCCTGCCCCTTACTTCCACTCCCTACCCTAACCATGACCCTTACCCCTCCTTGTTGTTGTGTTGCCTCTTGGCCACCAGAGGCCAGTATGGAGCACTCAATTTTTTTTTCTTTCTCTGCTGAGTAGTAGTGGCTGCTTTCTGCCACCAGAGTGCAGCAACAACAACATAAATAATTTTTTGCAAATAAAATGCAACAAAATCATATAATATCATATAAAGTAAAATAAAATAACACAAAATACCCCCTACCCCCTAATAAAAAAATGGAAAAAGACAAATAGATACATTGGAAATTATTCTCTTTTCCACTTTCATTTAATCTACCCTTTTTGATTACAATGCTCAGCAGTATGAATGCTACTCTACAAGAAAGCCTCCTGGCTTTTGCCTAATTAGGAACCTATAAGGTTTTTGATTGCCTCCTTCCTAAGAAATGCTACCATACAAAAAAATTAAATCTGAATTGCAGACCAACATGCAAATTCAAATGCACAATTTCAAATACTTCTTACATGGCCCAATATCAAATGAAATCCCATCCAACACATGTCTGATTTTTGCAAGCCTGTTTCTAAACCACTAAGAGTGGAAAATCTTATTTTTCCCAAAATAGAAATGGAAGACCCCTCTCCTATATTTCAAGTGCAGAACCTCTTCTCTCATACTCTGAACCACCTTTCTCATGCTCTGCAACTCCTGGCTAACCTTACCTCCCTTGATCCTTCTCTTGATGCCCCTGTTTCTCCCACCCCAAAACCAATCCCAGCCCTGAGGAAATATCATCCTTCTACTATACCTGTTCCTACCCATGCTGCCTTGGTATCCCAACAGCCAACTTCTAATAAACCACAACCATTGAATAATTACTATGAAGGCCCTTTCCCCTTAAGGGAAGTGCCAGCAATAGGATGCAATGGGGATGTGGTAAACATAAGACAACATACACCTTTCACATCTCAAGATATAAAAGAATTGACACAATATTCCCAGTTTTAAAGAAGAACCATATCTGGTAATGAAAAAGATGGCTGACTTTTTTCAATATAATTCATCTTATAAAGATGTTGAAAATTTGTTCAAGGCTTTTCTAACAGAACACGAGAAAAATAAGATCATGTCTCATTTTAATAAAGTCCAAGGATTTTATGCAGCACACTGTCCATCTCAGGACACTGAATGGGACCATAACAAATCTGAGGATTATTTGCAATTATTTCATTGTAGGGAGGCCATTATAAATGCAATGCAAGAATGCTCCGAAAATACAGATACATGGACCAAATTTGAAAGCCTTAAACAATGCAATGATGAAACACCCTCCCAATTCATGGATAGGCTCATTGAGCTTGGGAGCAGATATCTTGATCTTGATCTTTCTAAAGAAAGAGATAATAGGCAAATAAGGTGACACTTTGTCTACAACAGTTGCAAAGCGGTCTGGGATTATTTTAAAACTCATTGCCCATGGTGGCCTCAGATAGGCCTGGACGAGTTGAGAAAAATTGCTGTTTATATCTCTAAAGGCCACAAAGAAAAACAGGAAGAGACTAATAATTTAATGGAAATGTTTCAGAAGAAACTAGACTCTTTAAGTGATAAAATTAATTAACAACAAAAAGGTGCATGGTACTCAAAATATGGCACTTGCCCCTCTTCAAGAATCTAATTATCAGTCCCTTATGTGCCACTTCTGTGCAAAAAGTGGTCACATAATGATAAACAGTAAGAATTGGAAACAAGCAATTTGAAATAACTTCAGAAATTACAACTTTTGATATAATAACAATTACAGAAATAATAATAATAATGGAATTCCACATCCAACTCCAAATCAGGCAATTGATAACTCATACCAAATGACCCTGCAACAGTATATCTTGAGTGGAGCGTGCCTCCAAACCCCCAAGGTGCTACTGCTCTCCAGGAGGGAGCTAAAGGAACTACCCCAAAATTATGAAGGTGTACAGGGCTGGGGTTGGGGCACAGGAATCAGAGGATACAACCTTTGATTTTCCAGACCCTGATGCCTTACTACCCATTGTCCCTATTCATTGTACCACCCATACTGATGAACACCATGTAACATTAAAGGTTGGTAACAACTATTATGATTGTCCTTTGGACACTGTAGCTTCCAGGTTTGGAAAGTTTTTTGTAGTTGTTTTCGTATAATTCCTGTGTTTGTTTTGTTAGATAGATTCCTAAGTATTTTATATTGTCTAGGGTGATTTTAAATGGTGTTTCTCTTTCTACCTCTTGCTGCTGTGATGTGTTGGAAATATATAGAAATGCTGATGATTTATGTGCATTTATTTTGTATCCTGCAACTTTGCTAAAGTTGTTGATTATTTCTACTAGCTTCTTGGTTGATTCTCTAGGATAGCTTAGTCTCCTCATTGCCTATTTTGATACATTCAATTTCTTTTTCTTCTCTAATTGTTACTGCTAGTGTTTCTAGTGCAATGTTAAATAATAGAGGTGATAATGGACATCCTTGTTTCACTCCTGATCTTATTGGAAAGGCTTCTAATTTATCCCCATTAGATATGATGCTTGTTGATGGTTTTAGGTACATACTGTTTATTATTTTTAGGAAAGGTCCTTCTATTCCTATCCTTTCCAGTGTTTTCAATAGGAATGGATGTTGTATTTTGTCAAAGGCTTTTTCAGCATCTATTGAGATAATCATGTGATTTTTGTTTGTTAGACTGTTGATATGGTCAATTATGTGAATGGTTTTCCTAATGTTGAACCATCCTTGCATTCCTGGTATAAATCCCACCTGGTCATGGTGAATAATCCTCGTGACCACTTGCTGGAGTCTTTTTGCTAGTGTTCTATTTAAGATTTTTGCATTTATGTTCATTAAGAAGATTTTTCTTTAGTTTTCTTTCTCTGTTTTTGGTCTGCCTAGCTTTGGAATCAGTACTATATTTGTGTCATAAAAGGAATTTTGTAGGGCTCTTTCTTTGTTTATTATATCAAATAATTTGTTGTTTGATATAATAACCATATTATATCAATATCAATATAATATATCAATATAATATAATATATTATAATATAATATAATTTGTTATATTATATCACATTATTGGGATTAGAAACTCTTTGAAGGTCTGATAGAATTCACTTGTGAATCCATCAGGCCCTGGTGATTATTTCTTAGGAAGTTCTTTGATGGCTTGTTCAATTTCTTTTTCTGATATGGGATTATTTAGGTATTCTATTTCTTCTGCTGTTAATCTAGGCAATTTATATTTTTGTAAATATTCATCCATATCTCCTAGATTGCTATATTTATTGCCATATAATTGGGTGAAATAGTTTTTAATGATTGCCTTAATTTCCCCTTCATTAGAGGTGAGGTCTCCCTTTTCATCTTTGATACTGATGATTTGGTTGTCTTCTTTCCTTTCTTAAATTAGATTGACCAGTACTTTGTCAATTTTATCTGTTTTTTTTTTCAAAATACCAGCTTCTACTCTTATTTATTAATTCAATAGTTCTTTTACTTTTGATTTTATTAATTTCTCCCTTGATTTTTAGTATTTCTAATTTAGTTTTCATCTGGGGATTTTTAATTTGCTCGCTTTCTAGTTTTTTAAGTTGCATGCCCAATTCATTAATCTCTGCCCTCCCTAATTTGTTAATATATGCACTCAAGGATATAAATTTTCCCCTGAGTACTGCCTTGGCTGCATCCCACAGAGTTTTGTAGGATGTCTCATCATTGTCATTCTCTTCAATGAATTTGTTGATTGTTTCTATGATTTCTTCTTTGACTAGCTGGTTTTGGAGAATCATATTATTTAATTTCCAATTAGTTTTTTATTTACCTGTCCAGGTGCCCTTACTAATTATTATTTTTATTGCATTATGATCAGAGAAGGTTACATTTATTATTTCTGCTCTTTTGCATTTGTTTTCAATGTTTCTATGCCCTATTACATGATCAATCTTTGTGAATGTACTGTGTGCAGCTGAAAAGAAGGTGTATTCCTTTTTGTCCCTATATATTTTTCTCCACATATCTATTAAATCTAATTTTTCTAGGACATTGTTCACCTCTCTTATCTCTTTCTTATTTATTTTTTGGTTTGATTGATCTAGATATGAAAGAGGAATATTTAGAATGTCCACTAATATGGTTTTACTGTCTATTTCCTTCTTGAGCTCTGCCAGTTTCTCCTTTATGAATTTGGATGCTGTGCCATTTGGTGCATACATATTGAGCAATGTTATTTCCTCATTGTCTATACTGCCTTTTATCTGGATGTAATAACCTTCCCTGTCTTTTTTAATGATATCTATTTTTACTTTGGCTTTGTCAGAAATCATAATCATCACTCCTGCCTTCTTTTTCTCATTTGATGCCCAAAAGATTTTGCTCAAGCCCTTTTCCTTAAACCTGTGTATGTCCACCCACCTCATAAGTGTTTCTTCTACACAACATATGGTAGGATTTTGGTTTCTAATCCACTCTGCTATTTGCTTCCTTTTTATGGGCAAGTTCATCCTATTCACATTCAGTTATAATTATCAGTTGTGTATTCACTGACATTTTGGTATCCACTCCTAGTTCTACCCCTTCTTTTTAGTTTATTTCCTTTTAAACAAGTGGTTTGATTTAAGCCAGTAACTGTTGTCCCCTCCCTTGATTTACTTCCCTTTCTACCCCCTCCCTTATTATTCCCCTATTTTTATTTTTAAGGTCTAATGAATTCCCTCACTCCCCCTTCTGCTCTACTCCCTTTGTTGACCTCCCCAATCCCCTGCTCCCCTTGGTTTATCCTTTCTGACTTTCTCAGCAGGGTTAGAGTTTTATATCCCAATGGATATAGCTACTCTCCCCTCTCAGGGTTAATTCCACTGAGGGTAAGGTTTAAATATTAACTCCTAATGCTCTCTTCCTCTCTTTCTTATAATAGTATTCATTCCTTCCCTTCCCTCTTTGTGTGTAATAGAATATCCTATTTTTCTTATTCATTGAAGTTTCTCTTGGTGTCCTCTACTATTCATCCCTTTCTTTCCCACCCCCATATCATCTTAGACCATTTAGTATTCCAACCACTCCCTATGAATAATTCTTCTAATTACTATAATAGTGAATACTATAATAGTGTATAGAGTTCCTTACAGAGAATTATATATAACATTTCTCCACATAGGAATACAAATAAGTAGATCTTATTGAAGCCCTTGAAGAGGCAAATAAAAAAATAAGAGTGTTCTTACCTTCCCTTCTGTTTCTTATTTACCTTTTCATGTTTCTCTTGATTTTTGTGGTTGGATTTCGAACTTTCCATTTAGTCCTGGTCTTCTCTGTGCAAATACTTGGAAATCTTCTATCTTGTTGAATGCCCAAACTTATCCCTGGACGTATATAGTTTTGATGGATAGGTGATGCTTGGTTGTAGATCCAGTTCTCTTGCCTTTCTGAATATCATATTCCAAGACTTGCAGTCTTGTAGTGTGGAGGCTGCCAGATCCTGTGTGATCCTGATTGGTGCTCCTTTATATCTGAATTGTCTCTGTCTGGCTTCTTGTAAAATTTTTTCTTTTACTTGGAAGCTCTTGAATTTGGTTATTATATTCCTGGGGGTTGTCTTTTCTGGGTCTCGTGTAGCGGGCGATCTATGGATCCTTTCAATGTCTATATTGCCATCTTGTTGTAGACCTTCAGGGCAGTTTCGCTGATTAATTTCTTTTAGTCTGGAGTCCAAATTTCTATTAATTTCTGCTTTTTCAGGAAGACCAATGATTCTCAAATTTTCTCTTCTAGACCTGTTTTCCTGATCTGTCAATTTCTCAGTGAGATATTTCATGTTTCCTTCTATCTTATCAGTCTTTTGACTTTGTTTTGTTTGTTCTTGCTGTCTTGAGAGATGATTGGCTTCTACTTGCCCAATTCTTGTTTAGAGACTGGTTTTCTGCTATAATCTTTTGATTTTCCTTTTCGATTTGGTCTATCCTATTTTTCAGGTATTTGATTTCAGTCTCCAATTCTTTTGATTTGGGGGCATCTTTTTCTAATTGCCCAATTCTAGCCTTTAGAGACTGGTTTTCCTTTTTAATCTTGTAATTTCTGTTTTTCAATTAACTTGCCTCACTTTCCACTTGTGAAATTCTGCCTTTTAAACTGTTATTTTCTTGCCAGATTTCTTCCATCTTTCTCATAATCTCAGATTTGAACTCTTCAAGACCTTGTGACCAGTTTTCATTTTTTTGGGAAGGTTTGGATATGGTTACTTGTTTGTTCTCCTCTGCTTTTTGTTCTGTTGTCTGGATTTTTTTTCTCCGCAAAAGTTGTTGAGTGTTAAATGTTTCTTCTTTATCTTTCTCTTCTGGGGTTCCTGTGGATGGCTTGCCATTGTGAGCCGTGTTCCCTCTCAGCTTTATCCTCATGCCCAGGGTCTGGCTGCTCTCTTTAGGCTCCTGAGGTCTCAGGTCTAGTTGTTCTCAGGGTCAAGACTCCTGGTGGTCCCCTTGCTTGTTCCTCTGCCTGAAGCTCCTTTAACAGTCTCAGGGTAGTGCTTCCACAGTTGTGCACCCCCTCTGAACTGGATCTCCACTCAAGGTCCGTGCCTGCGCTCAGGGTCTGTCTTCAAAGTCCAGGCATTCTTTAGCCTCTTGGGGTCTTAAGTCTTGCTGCTCTCAGAAGCAGGCCCTGTTGAGCTGCCAGTGATTTAATGGGTGTCCCAAACTTGCTCTAACTCTTTTGCACTGGCTTTGGCACTGTAGGTGGTGTGTGTTGGGGGAAGGAGTTGCTCCGCTCACGTTTTAGTGAGAGCTGTTTTACCCCTTTATAGCATGGAAAAGCCCTGATTCCATGTACCTTCAATGCTGTGCCCTATTGTGGGGTCCCTTGGTTTGTCTGGATTTGTTTTTATTTCTTCTTGTGGAGTACTGTATGCATGGGTGAGGAGAGGTCAAGCAGCTGCTTTTTACTCTGCTGCAATCTTAATCTGGAAGCCTTGTTTACACAATTCTTAACTGCTGATATGGATGCTATTAAATTTAAATACAACCATTTAATCCAATATACAGATGATTTGCTGTTGGCTTCACCAACTGCTGAAGAGTATAGCAAGCATCTCCTTTTGGAGCTACATAAGAGAAACCACAAGGTATCTAATGACAAATTTCAGTGGTGTCTTCCCAAAGTACAATATTTAGGTTTCATTTTAACTGCTGTGTCCCATTTAATTTCTCCTAAACATATTGAAAGTATCCAAAAATTAAGCATTCCTATCACTGAAAAGCAACTGAGCGTGATGCTTGGACCAACGGGATTTTGTCAGCAGTGGATCCTTTGCTATGGGGTAATCACTAAGCTCCTTGTATTGTTCACAAAACACTTGGTCCCTGAACCACTCAAATTGGAAATGGAACACCTAATTGCTCTTTCAAATTTTAAAACAGGCTACCCTGTCTGCCTCTGCTCTAGGCATCCAGAATTATCACAAACCATTTACCTTATATGTCCATGAATGGAAAGGGTGTTCTAACTCAACTTTTGGGATGTGCTCAATGCTCGGTAGCCCATTATTCTGCCCAGTTGGACCTAGTGGCTTTGTGAGCACCACCATGCCTTAAAGGAGTAGCTGCTATGGCTTAATAAAGCCATAATAATTATTATTACTAATAAGTAAACAAATCTGCTGATTTGGTATTAGGATGCCCTTTGACCATAATTTCCCACATGAGGTTGAGGCATCGTTATTAAAACATAGGACTCAGGCATTTACTGATCAAAGGATTACAAGATATGAGATAACCCTATTCAATAATGATTGTATCACACTAAAACGTGGTGTTTTTAATCCTGCAACTTTTCTCCCTGATTTGCCAACTTCTGGAGAACCTTTACATAATTGTACATCTTTAGTGTCCATTGCTCATAAACCTTGTAATGATTTACTGGACATCCCTTTGGATATTTCAGATTTAATATTATTTACTGATGGTTCTTCATTTATGAGGGATTGTGTGCACTATACAGGAGCTATGGTAGTTACTGGATTTGATACTCTGTGATCAGCTTCCTTACCCTCACATGGAAGCGTACAAGGTGAAGAACTCTCAACTTTGAAACATGCTTATATCATTGCAAAGGATAAAGTGTCACAATTTACATAGACACCCATTATGCATTTGGCATATGTCATGCCATTGGCATGCTATGGCTTCAGAGGGGATTATTAACATCAGCTGGAAAATGTATTGCCAATGTAGACCTTATTACTGAACTTCTTTCTGCCATCCAGCTCCCCAAAGCCATAGCCATTGTTCACTGCTCTGCGCACAGGTGGCATTGACCTTGTCTTCAGGGGAAACAATCAAGCAGACACCGCAGCCAAACTAGCAGCCCTAGAAGGACCTGAATTAATTATGTCACTAATAATTACTGATGATTTGCATCTATCCTTTTCCTATAATGACAAGGAATTTGGAAAATAGAAGCAAAAATTTAAAGCAAAACAGATTAATGGAGTATGGGTGTCATCTGAAGACAACCCCCTGTTCTCTAGAGCTTTCTATAACCAAATTTGTCACTCCATCCATAAACATGGTCATTTTGGCACCCAAGGCATTGTAGACTCTGTTAAAAGAGTATGGATAGCACCTAGAATAACTGCAATTTCCTCCAAAATATGTACATCTGCCAGGCCTTGAATCAACATGCCTTTCCTGAAAAAGCCTTTAGTGGACATCCTCTTGCTTACACACCATTTGAGCAAATACAAATTGATTTTATCTCTGCCAAAAGCTGGAGAGTATAAATTTTGTCCTGTCATATTTGATCAGCTGACCAGGTGGCCGGAAGCATTTCCTATTGCTTGGGCAACAGTGGCTTTTTTTGTCAAAGTCCTTTTGAAACAAACTATTCCTCGTTTTGGACTGCCAGCATGTATTGATTCAGATAAAGGAACTCATTTTACTGATTCGGTCTTATCTCAAATTTATTCATGCTTGGGGATAACTCCTAAATTTCATATACCTTATCATCCCCAGAGCTCTGGCCAAGTTCAAAGAATGAGTAAAGAACTTAAAACTATTATTGGTAAATTGTGCACAAAGACTCATTTAAAATGCCCCTAAATTCTCCCTCTGGCCCTATTTTATCTCAGAAGCAGACCCAGAGGTGATTTACACATCTCACCATTTGAGATGCTATTTGGACATCTACCTATTCAGGCACAACCATTTACCCCTGCTATAGGCAATAACAATGCCATTGTTAGGAGGGGATACAACCATTGCCACTTATATCAGACAATTACAACAAAATTGTGAGAACTCCAAGACTCTGGAGCTGCTGTTTAGGCAGGCTCCATATACTTCTTGCTTCATGTTTTAAACCCAGGTGATAGTGTATACATAAAGAATTTGAAACGTACTAGGTTGACTGAACCTGCTTATGACAGACTGTTCCAAGTCCTATTGACTACACCAACAGCTATTAAAATTGAGGAGAGGATTCATTCCAGTCATGTAAAACAAGTACCCTCTATTGATAATGAATAATTGTCTATACTTGTTGTATTTGACTACTGATTGTATTTGACTATTGATTATGATAAGATTTCCCTATTGTTGAATTTGCACTATTTTGTTGCACTGTATTTCATTGATCCTTATACTTAAAAAATTGCCCTTGTTCTTGAACAGCACATATACTACCTCAGAAAAAAAGAATATCTGTATTAGTGTCCTATAGTGACTTGATGTGCTTTTTGTAATATTTTTTATGCCTTTTGTAATTTTTTGGTATTTTCTTGAATGTATTATTGCTTTATGTACCTCATTTGCACTCACACTGAGGATCATGACAAGTTAAAGAGGAAACAAATCTAACTTTCTGGAAATTAACCTCTATACTTTATCTTTGTGATTGTGAAATATACACATTTTTAATATTTTTGTTTTCTTCCTACATGTGCCATACAGTATTTTATTTTTTCTCTCATTTTTTACATTTGAAGCACATGTTACCAGTACTGGGAAGATTTTCTGAATGTTTTGATTTTTGCAATAGAATAACATAAGATTTCCATTTGCCTAGCATACAAATGCATACCCCTAAAGCTTTGGTCTATGGCAACCTGCCACTAGTTATTTAAATATTATGAGACTTTTGCTTAATGAATATGTCTAATCCAAGGAGAAATGGACCACAAAGGAGCACAGAAGTTTGCAGGTTGTCAAGAGGATGGAGATTCTCACTCAGTTTTCCCTATATGACTCTTTTCTCACTAGCATTAACTTTTTGCTGAAACTATTGCAATCAGTATTCTTATTTAGCCCTAGGGAAACACAGAAAAACAATACAGGTTCATGGCAAGAACAACCACAGTCACAGACTATACACTATCCCAAAATAAACCATTAAATAAACCCCCATAATACAGAAACTTCCCCTAGAAGTCACCTCACAACAAACCAGCATATAGTGAGTTAATGTTAAAGATTTTAAATCTCTAACTCAGAGTCCCATACAAAGGTGCCTCCAAGAACAGGCCAGAACAGTCTCCAAGTCCCACCCACCCAACCCCAATCCGATTTGGTACAGTAATTTAATATAACAATGAATGAAATATGAAAAAATTGTCTCCCATGAAAAGACCTGTACATTCTCACCACTGTAGCCCAAGAGATATGTCAAACACACCTAATACATTGTCTCCAAAGATAAGATGTATGGTGGGAATGGAATTCATGCCAACATTGATGTAATCTTGAGAAAAATGATATAAAAATTAAAATCAGCAGATGGATCTTCAGATCAGCCACTGCAAACCTACTGGGTTTCTGGCTCCTCTCATTCCATTTTTGCTCAATTGTCCCGCCCCCAAATAATCCCCCTTCTACTCCCCAGTAGAAGTTGACCTGCCAAGTGCCAAATGAGCACAAAAGGCAAAAGAAACCAAACCAATCCTATGGGGATTGATGACATTCTGTGCAAAAGAGCCCAAGGACTTGATCATGTGAGAGACTCAAGGTTGTGGTGCTTAACATATGTTAAAATGCAGGACTTCCTTGTAACACACTCTTTATCAAGTATACAACATTGACTGTTCTGGCTTCATTATCCCTAAAGTGAAGAAAAGGGTAAAACCAAGAATTGCTATTTCCCATTTGTTTCAAGATGTAGTCTGTTTTTCTATTTCTTTCATGATGTGACAACTTCCTGTAGTCCAGGCTTCTAAACTGGGTTCGTGAATGATTGTTATTGCAAAACTTATGGTACATAGATCACTACAAGAACCTGTTGTGATTTGTGATTTTTCCCCCTTTTTCCTGTAATTTTTTTCATGTTTTTGATATTCTATATTTCCCTCAAAGGCTATTTTTAAAAAATTTCTTTGGATTCTTCAATGTTTTTGATAATTGATTCATCTACCTTATGACTTGACCTTGTATCTCAGTGTGATTCCTATGTGTATCCCTGTATCTTCCTCAGAGGGGACTGTGTTGTTATTCTCCTCCAGCGGGACTATGTTATTGTTGTGAATTTTGATTTGAATTTGAGCCTAATTTAGAACAAAAGACTACCTCCCAGAATCCAGAAGGCAAACTTTTTGGAGAAGGTGCCATGGAAATGCCGGTAGAGACCACATGCTGCATCAGAAGATCCAGAGTGAACTTTGAGATATGGCAAATTTGAACTTTGGGAGGTTGAATGCATTCATTTTGAGTGTACATTCCTATGCCAAAAAGGGGACTGCCCTCAATTGGCTTTTTGTCAGTGTACCTACTATTGGTTTTGTTCTTTTTCCTCTTTTATTTTTCTTCTTATCCTCAAATTATTGTAATTTCCCCTTTAAAAGCTGTGATATTTGTATATACCTCTAGTTAAAGTTATAAGTTACTTCTGTTTCCATGATCCCTTTGGGGAGACTGGACTCTCAAAGGATTACAGGGGGGAAATGTGTAAGTGGAAATTTTATATGCTTTAGACTTAATACTTCAACTCCCAGAATTCTTACCTTACCCCAAACTTCCCTTTTCCTTTCTGTTTATGTGTATCTTTTATGTGATTTTATATAAGTTTTGGGTAATGCCCTCTCACTCTTTCTTCCACATGAGTGGGGTTTGGTGAGTGCTCCCTGTTTTCTCTAGCTCTTTAGTTAAATATTAATAAATCTTTATAAATATTATACTTTGGAGATATTGAATATTAATTTTAAAATTACACAGAAGATTGGTTTTGTACCAGAAATGTAGGACTGATTCATCATTAGAAAGAATATAAACATAACCAATTACATTAATAACATAAAGGAAGCATATTGAGAGTAGTTGATACCACATAAGTTATACCACTTTAATGGAAAAATTTTATTTCCTTTTATTCTTCTTGAAAGTTTTGATTAATTAAAAAACTTTTCTTAATATTAACCATATCAAACTAAAACATCTTCCATGAGTCCTGAAAGTTTAATTAGAACCCAAAACATTCCTTAGAAATGAAACCAGAGGAAGAATCTCAATTGTCCCATGAACCTTAATGACATGTAAGTCCTCCTTATCAATCAGTCTATTTGTGAATCCTCTAAATGTTTATCTTGATGTCTTGACTTGTACATAAACTGGATTTAAATGAAACTGAGTCACATGAAGTCATCAGCCTCACTCTCTCTAATGTGGTGGTAGGAAAGATCAAGACAAACTTAGAAGATGATAATGAAAAAATAGTTACAACCAAAGCCTCAGAGAAAAATGCTAACAGACATGAGCCCAACATGAATTCCTGGAAGAGTTAAAGAAAGAAATAAGAATAGTATAGTTAAAAATGAAAAAAGAAGTAAGAATGTAAGAAAATTATGAAAAAAAGAATAAACAGCTTTGTAAAAGATGCACAAAAATAATGAAGAGGGGGCAAATGGGCAGCTTAGTGGATTGAGAACCAGACATAGAGATAGGAGGTCCTGGGTTCAAATCTGGCCTCAGACACTTCCTTAGTTATGTGACCCTGGGCAAGTCACTTAATCCCCAATGCCTAGCCCTTACCCCTCTTTTGCCTTAGAACCAATAGACAGTATTGAATTCTAAGATGGAATGTAAGGGTTTAAAAAAATAATGAAGAAGATAATACTCTAAAAAACAGAATTGACCTAATGGCAAAAGAGCCACTACAGTTCACCAAAGAAAAGAAAAACTGAATAGCCCAAATGGAAAAGAAGGTATAAAAATTCATTGAAGCTACATGATTGATCACTTGTCAGATATGCTATAGTAAGGATTCCTTTTGTTCATAGGTTGGATTAGATGATAGCTAAGGTCCTTCTAATTCAAATTTTGTGATTCAGTGATTCCATTATAGCAATTGGTAATTCTCCATTGGGAAAGATCAATATCCAGGGATTAAATGGGAAGTATAATTTTAGATCTTAACAGGAAGATTTTTTAGTATGTGGAAAAATAGGATGGAGAAAAGTTGACTGTGGGAAAAATGCAATAGTCATTGTGGAGTGGTTCTTGCTGCTCAGCAAAGGAGTGGTTTCTCAAAGTGGTTAATAGCACTAAAGGCAGCAGATTCCCTTCCCAGGCCAGAGAGAGGAGAATTGGCAATGGAGAAAACTACTAGGAGACATTCAATGACTCCTATAGACAATGGCAGCTCATCTGTTTAGCTGAAACTCAAGGAATTGAATTGAATCTGTTTCACTCTTCTGCCCTCTTGATTTACTTGTTAATTGGTTTGTAATTGTTTTTTGTGTTATAGACTAAAATGTATTTTCATGTGTGACATGAGAAAATTCTGTCAGGTCAGGAAATTAACTAGGAAATTTTCTAGAGCAGGGCTGGGATTCCAATTTCTAGCTCATGATTAGAGAAAATCTTTCTAACTAGGGTCATAATTTGCTGGTCTTTCCTCCCTATATTTCTTCAGTGTTTTAAGCATTCTAAAATAGAACTTCAAAAAACAATTCTGGGCCATTTATCCCCTTATATGAACAGAACCTACATTTCAGTGTTGAAATCACTGGAAAATCAGAGGGCGATTTTAGTAAGAAGGCAGATATGACTCAGAAAAATAGCACCTACCATGTACCAGTTGGAGTGAGTAAGAGAGGGTAAGAGGGTTTTCTTATCTAACATGAAATTTACTCCTATATGCACAAGGAACTTTAAGCATAAAAATCATAAATATACTACATATGTACATATACATGCATTTTTTACATATGAATATATATTTATCTATGAATATGTACACATATACATAAACACATATTTTTATATTTGTATATTTATAGTTAAAAAATGACACCTAGTGGCTAGAGTGAAATGATACTCCTCAAGTATTTTGCATTTTCTTGTTTCCTTTGGGTTTGGGAATGGAAGTAAGACTTTTATTTAGCTCCTTGATGGAAAAGGATTTAGAAGGGAAAAAGGTGCTGTAAAAAAATTTTACTGTAGCAAATGAAATTTCTGTAAAGGTAGACTGAGCTACATTTTCTCCAAGACACAAAACTGGCAATAAAGCAAAATCAGTTCTGCCTCAATTTAGCCAAAGATGTAGAATTGGGGACACTCTTTTATAAACATTGAACAAAGAATTGACCAGAATAATTTATTATAGTACTGGCTGCATCATGGGGTGAGGAATTATAATTGATTACACTAAGGAAAGTGGATCTTCACATATATAGGACCAATATCATTCCCTCTATATTTTAGAGGAATGCTTTATTGATTTATGGGACTCAGTAGCATTCTGAGGCCATTGACAGTGGACCAGATTCATTGGCTTCTGGGAATGAGATAAAATTATCTTTAATTGGGGAAGGATAAACAAAGATGGGATCAGGTCACCTTGTATTATGCTTTCAAGAATAGTATAAAAATGCCATGGAGATTCTTAGGAGATGAAGTTATGGAAGATAAGTTTCTTTGGCACAAAGTGATTTGCAGATGGTGCTGAGATTACAGTTCCTTTAGAATTAAAGTATTTTATGAGATTATTAAACTTCTAAACAGTTCAGATTTTTCTTTATTTAAAAAGGTATCAACAGGGAAATGAAACTTCAGCATCTAACTATGAGAAAGACTCATGAGGTTCTTCACTCAGAGGCAAAGGAAAAGCTTGGGATTTTTTTAATTTTAATTTTTTATTTATTTTTAATTTTAAAAAATATTTAATTTTGAATATTTTCCCATAGTTACATGTTTCATGTTCTTTCACTTCCCCCAAAACCCTCTAACCCCCTTAGCCAATGCACAGTTTTGCTGGGTTTTATATGTATCATTGATTAAGACCTAATTCCATATTATTGATAGTTGGATTAGATTAATCGTTTGGTGTCTACATTCCCAATAATATCCTCAACAGCCCATGTGATCAAGTAGTTGTTTTTGTTCTGTGTTTCTCCTCCCACAGTTTTTCCTCCAAATGTGGCTAGTTTTCTTTTTCATAAGTCCCTCAGCCTTGCTCTGGATTCTTGCATTGCTGCTAGTAGAGAAGTCTGTTATGTTTGATTTACCACAGTGTATCAGTCTCTGTATACAATGTTCTCCTGGATCTGCTCATTTCATTCTGCATCAATTCCTGGAGGTCTTTCCAGTTCACATGGAATTCCTCCAGTTCTTTATTCCTTTGAGCACAATAGTATTCCATCACCATCATATACCACAATTTGTTCAGCCATTCCCCAATTGAAGGGCATACTCTTGTTTTCCAGTTTTTTGCCACCACAAAAAGTGAGGCTATAAGTATTTTTGTATAAGTCTGTTTATCTATGATCTCTTTGGGATACAAACTCAACAATGCTATGGCTGGATCAAAGGGCAGGCAGTCTTTTATAACTCTTTGGGCATAATTGCAAATTGCCATCCAGAATGGTTTGATCAGTTCACAACTGCACCAGCAATACATTAATGTCCCAATTTTGCCACATCCCCTCCAACATTCATTACTCTCCCCTGCTCTCATTTTAGCCAATCTGTAGGGGTGAGGTGGTACCTCAGAGTTGTTTTGATTTGCATTTCTCTAATTATTAGGGATTTAAAACACTTTCTCATGTGCTTATTGATAGTTTTGATTTCTTCATCTGAAAATTACAAAAGCTTGGGATTTTATATAAATTATATAAATATAATTATAAAAATAAGGTTATAGAATTGAATCAGTTACAAAGTGGAATAGCATATAAAATATAGAATCAGTATTTGGATTTCTTAATACCAAGCTATAGGTAAGATATAGTTATCTTTTTAGATACTATAGAGAATGGCACTTATTGTGTATGAAGAATAGCATTTAAATATGTCCAATAATTTCCATTAGGTAAAAATCCAATAAAAGAAACCCCCTTAGTTGTAGATAACCTAAAACAAATTCACAAAGCCTGGTAACTAAGAATGAGGTAAATCTAACCTATAGATATTATTTAGACTTGATAGGATAAGACTTTTGAGGATCAAATTCAACAATGTATGTCAAGAACTTTGATAACCTTAAAGCACTGTGGAAATGTTAGCTGTTAATGGGAATTTGACCTTATTCAGAGAGAATAAAAGAGAGGCAGCTAGGTCAAATAATGGATTGGACACCTGGCTTAGAGTTAAAAAGAGCCAAGTTTAAATCTGGTTTTAGTTATTTACTTCAGTGAAACTCTGGAATTAAGGAACATTCTATATAGTTTGTGGCACATTTCTACATTTACAAAATTGTATCGTTTTATGGATATAAAGAGGATATCTTTTATGAAATTACTTTTCTGAAAAAAATTCTGTTTTCCTCATCTGTATAATGGGCATAATAATAGTTCTTACTTCTCAGGGTTGATGTGAGAATCATCCTTATATTTTGTAAATAAGTTGGTTTCAACCCTACCTTTGGCTTTCTCTTCCCACTTTTTGCAGACCAGGCAACTCTCTCTTTACTAAGGCTATCATTTTCCTTTTTCTTTATTTTTAATAAATTCTTATAAAATATAACATTTGAAGTATTTGGATATTAATTTTAAATCTTAAAGAATCCATTGTTTACAAAACCCTGTTGCTTCTAGAATTGCTCTCAACTGTTTCTTAGTGGAGGGAGAGTTTAATTTTTGAGTATCTTCAATGTGCTTACTGGAAATGAAGAGGACACCAGCAGTTAAAAATAAATCCTAAATACTCCACTTTGGGGAGACACTACTGAATTGAACTTTTGCCTTTGAGATCTCGTGGTCTCTCTTATATAGTTCCAAAAGAAGGTGTTTGCTATCTTCCTGGCATGCTATGGCATTTGGTGAGGCCAAGAGTAAATCATCTTCAAAGTGTATCAAATGGCTCTCCTTAAACTTAATATTTTCTAAATATTGTGTTAAAATATGCAAAATAAGGTGGGAATTTCCACATACCCTTGGGGCAAATGATGCCACATCCACTAGGAACATTTCCAGGTGAATTCAAATATATTTCTGGAATCTTCATGAATGAGTATTGAGAAAAATGCTGAACACAAATCTATTACTGTAAAATATGAGGCTGTGCTAGGAATAGAGGAGATAATTGTAGATGGGTTTGGAACTATAGGATGTCTTTTGATGACACAATTGTTTACAGCCCTTAAATCGATAGACAGGTTTTCCACTTACATCTAATTTGGGGTTCTTAACAGGCAAGATAGGTGTATTATGTTTAGATTTACATGGAATTACTATTTTTCATTCAATTAAATAATTTATCACTGTAGTAATTTCCTCAATTGCCCCTTTTAATAGGGGATGCTGAAGAATGGAAGGAGATGGGCCACCTTTTGTTGTGATTTGCACAGGAACAGCTGATTTGAGTAGGTCTACATCGGATGAAGATGTGGCTCAGAGAAATTCAGGTATATTAGCTGGTATTTCAAAGGCGAGAGGTTTGTCCACTTCCTGACTGTCTAAAAGAAGTACAGGGAGCAGATTTAAAGATTCCTCAGGCAATTTTAGAGTCATAGCATTATCTTGAAAGCATGTTATTATAGCTCTAAGTTTACATAAAAGGTCTCTCCCTATCAAATTTATAGGGGAGCTAGACGTTAGAAGGAAATAATTCTACTGAGAGAAGTCCCATAGACACTATTCAAGGGGAAAGCTTTGGGACCTTCAGAAACGTCCCTGATACACCTATTACATTTAGAGAGCCAAAAGGACTGCACTCAGAATCTGGTTTACTCAACAACACTGATCTGAAAGCTCTAGTGTCTAAGAGGCACTTATAATAAGTGTCCCCAATTTTCAAGGTTACATGAGGTTCATTGCTAGGTGATAAGATACTAGTGTCTAGGAAATCAAAAGTTTCATTCTTTGATTCTAGAGTCCTTTCTCCCCTCTCCAACTTTCATAAAGGCCCTTGGCCATTTCCCTGAGGTTTCTCTCCTTGAGGGGAATTTCCACCCTGAGTATTGTGTAGACAAGCCCCATTTCAGATATATTGTTGTAAATTATTATTTGCCTCATTTGGATTAGTATTTCTAGATGCATTTCTATTGTTGTTATCATTTCTATAATTGCTATTATTTCTAAAGTTGTTATTCCTAGTTTCCATTATTTCTAAAATGTATGTTATTGAGTATCTGGTTCCAGTTTCTACAGTTTAACATTACATGACCTCTTTTTCCCATAGAAGAACCCACATTGGTGTTTGATTTGTGTATTCTTGCAAAGGGGTGATGGCTACTGCTCGAGTTGCTTTTTCTCTTTCAGTTTCCTTCTTTAAACTTTTAATTTCTCTCCTTAATGTCTCTATTAAGTCACTCTTCTCCTCATCTTTCTTTTCATGGCCATTAAAAAAATAAACTGCTGCTCTCCTAAATTCTTCAAGGTCTATACTAGACCAATTCGGACAATTGGTCTTAAAATAATCTTTGACCACTTTACAACAGTTTTTCACAAACTGTCTCCTTATATGTCTGACATCCCTTTCTCTGGCAAGATGCAGGTCCATATATCTACTCCCCCAGCTCAATAAGTCTATCCATTAATTGGGATAGATTTTCATCAGGTTTTTGTTTAAGATTTTCAAATTTCATCCACCAGAGCAATCTCTCATTGCAGTTAATAATTTCTCTCTAGCCTGTCATACTCTTGTGCAATCTTGCTCATTGTTGGGGTTCTATTTTGGGTCTTGTAGAGGCCAATGAACTTTCCCTGAGCTCTTTCCCTGAGCCTGATTGACAATAGATATTATTTTATTTTTCTCTCTTTCCGTCAAAAAAGCTTGGAGCAAATTTTCAATATCAATCCATCTGGGATCATATGTGTGAAAAATGCTCTCTAGCTTTTTAATAATCACAATTGTTTCATCCTATTTTGCTTGAATTTCTCAATATCTTGGGGGGTGAATGGTGTAAGATGCCTTAGTGAAATTACATCTCCACTCTTATTAAAGGTGGGTACTTATTTTAAGGGGAATAGGCCTATAACTGAGTTATTTTTGATTTCTGCCTCTTGTTTTCTTGTTTGAGTTACCATAGAAGAGGTAATGGATGTAGGTGGGGAGATAGGTCGAGTAGGAGGAGTTTGGGTAATTTTAATATGAGTAGAATTGCATGGAGTAGGACTGGACAGAGACTGAGTTGGCTCTAAGGATGAGGGAATGTTGAGAGATAAATATCTCTTCTTACTCCAGGGATTTTTTTAAGCCTTTCTCCATGCTTTTTATACAATCCTTGAGATTCCCCAAACTCTCCTCCAGCTTCTTTTCAAGGTCACTTGAGTTATTTTCTAGTTCTTTAAGGCAGAACCAGTTATCTTCCCATTGTTTTTTCTTGGAGAGGAATGGGCAAATTATTTGATAAATTTGAAGGTATTCTATCAGTACCATTACATGCAGAAACTGTAATAAATGAAGACAATCTAAAATTGCAAACTGTGCAAGCTCAGTAATGCTTTCTGGGAATGGGAGCTGTTTGAAAAAGGCAGGAAATTGCTCTTTCACAACATAGGCCATGATCTATAACATCCTACTCAGTCATCTATTTTTTTTTAATTCCTTGCAATTCTACTTTAAAAAATTAGTCAAACTCCTAGCTTTCTCACCAACTAAAATGTAGGGGCTTGTTAAATGTTAAAAGAGGGGCTCGACAAAAATAAAAAAGCAGCTTTTAACAATTAATAAATTAATAAAAAAGAGATAGAAAGGAATATAGGAAAGGAGAGAAATATAGGAAAGAGGTAGAGAAAGAAAATTTCCTAATGTCTATACTAGTTATCCTATAACTACCTATAATTACTAACTAAAATTACCTATATCTACCTATAACTGCCTATAACTACTGTTAATAACAACCACCCTACAAAGTTTCAACCCAATCCACCCCAATAAAAACCAAACCAATCAGTGTTTAATCCAACCCCAATTAAGTCTGTCAAAGAAGACCAACCACCACCCAAAAAAATTCAAGAAAGAAAAAACCTAACAGCCCAAATCAAAACCCCCAAACCCAAAAGCCAAAAGTCCTTTAAAGCCTAAAGCCAAAAGCCCTTTAAAGGCTAAAGTCAGAAATCCCATCAGTACTCTCAGACTGGCCTTTTATATTCCAGCAACTAAATGCCAACTACCAACCCAAAAAACTCCCAACAGCCAAATTTACTGCAATTGCCAGCACCTGTCAGCAACTGACAGACCAACCAACTGACACTCATCCTTTTTAAGATGACATGGGGGATGGGAAAGAGGGGGTGAAGAGCAGGGGACACCAAGAGAAACTTGAGTGAATAAGAAAAATAGGATATTCTATTACACACAAAGAGGGCATGGGAGAGGAAGAGAGCATTAAGAGGTAATAATCAAACCTTACTCTCAGAGTAATCAACCCGGAGGGGGAAGAGTAGCTATACTATCCATTGGGACATAAAACTCTTATCTAACCCTTCTGAGAAAGTTAGAAGGGATAAACCAAGGGGAGCAGGGGAGTGGGGAGGTCAAAAAAAGGGAGGGGAGAAGAGGGAGGGAATTCATAAGACCTTTAAAAACAAAAAGAGGGGGAAAAATAAGGGAGGGGGTAGAAAGGGAAGTTAATAAAGGGAGGGGATAAGGGATAGCGGCTCAATAGCAAACCACTGATTTAAAAGGAAAAAGTATAAGGAAAAAGGGGGTTGGAAGAGGGGAGGATTCAAAAATGTCAGCAAATGCACAACTGATGATTATAACTCTGAATGTGAATGGGATGAACTCGCTCATAAAACGGAAGCAAATAGCAGAGTGGATTAGAAACCAAAATCCCACCATATGTTGTCTACAAGAAACACATATGAGGCGGGTAGACATACACAAGTTTAAGGTTCAGGGTTTGAGCAAAATCTTTTGGGCGTCAAATGAGAAAAAGAAGGATGATTTCTGACAAAGCCAAAGTAAAAATAGATATGATTAAAAAAGACAGGGAAGGTCATTACATCCTGATTAAAGGCAGTATAAACAATGAGGAAATAACACTGCTCAATATGTATGCACCAAGTGGCACAGCACCCAAATTCATAAAGGAGAAACTGGCAGAGCTCAAGAAGGAAATAGATAGTAAAACCATACTAGTGGGAGATCTAAATAATCCTCTGTCAGATCTAGATAAATCAAACAGAAAAATAAATAAGAAAGAGGTAAGAGAGGTGAATGAAGTCCTATAAAAATTAGATTTAATTGATATGTGGAGAAAAATAAATAGGGACAAAAAGGAATACACCTTCTTTTCAGCTGCACATGGCACATTCACAAAGATTGACCATGTTATAGGGCATAGAATCATTGCAAACAAATGCAAAAGAGCAGAAATAATAAATGTAAGCTTCTGAGATCATAATTCAATAAAAATAATAATTAGTAAGGGCACCTGGACAGGAAAATCAAAAACTAATTGGAAATTAAATAATATGATTCTTCAAAACCAATTTGTCAAAGAAGGAATCATAGAAACAATCAACAATTTCATTGAAGAAAATGACAATGATGAGACATCCTACCAAACTCTGTGGGATGCAGCCAAGGCAGTACTCAGGGGGAAATTTATATCCTTGAGTGCATATATTAACAAATTAAGGAGGGCAGAGATTAATGAATTGGGCATGCAACTCAAAAAATTAGAAAGCAAGCAAATTAAAAATCCCCAGATGAAAACTAAATTAGAAATACTAAGAATCAAGGTAGAAATTAATAAAATTGAAAATAAAAGAACTACTGAATTAATAAATAAGACTAGAACCTGGTATTTTGAAAAAACAGATAAAATAGACAAAGTACTGGTCAATCTAAATAAAAAAAGGAAAGAAGAAAACCAAATTAACAGTATCAAAGATGAAAAGGGAAACCTCACCTCTAATGAAGGGGAAATTAAGGCAATCATTAAAAACTATTTTGCCCAATTATATGGCAATAAATATAACAATTTAGGAGATATGGATGAATATTTACAAAAATATAAACTGCCTAGATTAACAGCAGAAGAAATAGAATACCTAAATAATCCCATATCAGAAAAAGAAATTGAACAAGCCATCAAAGAACTCTCTAAGAAAAAATCGCCAGGGCCTGATGGATTTACAAGTGAATTCTATCAGACATTCAAAGAGCAACTAATCCTAATACTATACAAATTATTTTATATGATAAGCAAAGAAGGAGTCCTATCAAATTCCTTTTATGACACAAATATGGTGCTGATTCCAAAGCCAGGGAGATCAAAAACACAGAAAGAAAACTGCAGACCAATATCCCTAATGAACATAGATGCAAAAATCTTAAATAGAATACTAGCAAAGAGACTCCAGCAAGTAATTAAGAAGATCATCCACCATGATCCGGTGGGATTTATACCAGGAATGCAAAGTTGGTTCAACATTAGGAAAACCATCCACATAATTGACCATATCAATAGTCTAACAAACAAAAATCACATGATTATCTCAATAGATGCTGAAAAAGCCTTTGACAAAATACAACATCCATTCCTATTGAAAACACTGAAAAATATAGGAATAGAAGGACCTTTCCTAAAAATAATAAACAGTATATACCTAAAACCATCAACAAACATCATATGCAATGGGGATAAATTAGAAGCCTTCCCAATAAGATCAGGAGTAAAACAAAGATGCCCATTATCACCTCTATTATTCAACATAGTACTAGAAACACTAGCAGTTGCAATTAGAGAAGAAAAAGAAATTGAAGGTATCAAAATAGGCAAGGAGGAGACTAAGCTATCACTCTTTGCGGATGATATGATGGTCTACTTAAAAAATCCTAGAGAATCAACTAAGAAGCTTGTAGAAATAATCAACAACTTTAGCAAAGTTGCAGGATACAAAATAAATGCACATAAATCATCAGCATTTCTATACATTTCCAATACACTAGAGCAGCAAGAAGTAGAAAGAGAAACACCATTCAAAATCACCCTAGACAATATAAAATGCTTAGGAATCTACCTACCAAAACAGACACAGCAATTATATGAAAACAACTACAAAACACTTTCCAAACAAATAAAACTGGATCTAAACAATTGGAAAGCCATTGCTTGCTCATGGGTAGGACAAGCTAACATAATAAAAATGACCATTCTACCCAAATTAATTTACCTATTTAGTGCCATACCTATCAAGCTACCAAAAAACTTTTTTACTGAATTAGAAAAAACTATAACAAGTTTCATTTGGAATACCAAAAGATCATGAATATCAAGGGAAATAATGAAAAA
This sequence comes from Gracilinanus agilis, assembly GCF_016433145.1. Classification (NCBI taxonomy): domain Eukaryota; kingdom Metazoa; phylum Chordata; class Mammalia; order Didelphimorphia; family Didelphidae; genus Gracilinanus; species Gracilinanus agilis. The sequence continues at coordinate 437,384,242 of NC_058131.1, forward strand.
AAAAATGTGAAGGAAGAGGGCCTAGCAGTACCAGATATTAAACTATACTATAAAGCAGCAGTCATCAAAACAATATGGTACTGGCTAAGAGATAGAGAGGAGGATCAATTGAATAGACTTGGGGTTAATGACATCAGCAAGACAGTGTATGATAAACCCAAAGAGCCCAACTTTTGGGACATGAATCCACTATTTGACAAAAACTGCTGGCAAATTTGGAAAACAATATGGGAAAGATTAGGTCTAGATCAACGTCTCACACCCTACACCAAGATAAATTCAGAATGGGTAAATGACTTGAATATAAAGAGGGAAACAATAAACAAGTTAAGTGAACACAGAATAGTTTACTTGTCAGATCTGTGGGAAAAGAAAGACTTTAAAATCAAGAAGAGTTAGGGAAAATTACAAAATGTAAATTAAATGGTTTTGATTATATTAAACTAAAAAGTTTTTGTACAAACAAAAACAATGTAGTCAAAATCAGAAGGGAAACAACAAATTGGGAAAAAATCTTTATAACAAAAAACTCTGACAGGGGTCTAATTACTCAAATATACAAGGAGTTCAAGCAATTGTATAAAAATCAAGCCATTCCCCAATTGATAAATGGGCAAGAGACATGAATAGGCAATATTCAGGTAAAGAAATCAAAAGTATCAATAAGCACATGAGAAAGTGTTCCAAATCTCTAATAATTAGAGAAATGCAAATCAA
>NC_058131.1:437385053-437414924 GCF_016433145.1 Gracilinanus agilis
TGGTGGAGCTGTGAACTGATCCAGCCATTCTGGCTGGCAATTTGGAATCATGCTCAAAGGGCTATAAAAGAATGCCTGCCCTTTGATCCAGCCATACCATTGTTGGGTTTGTACCCCAAAGAGATCATAGATAAACAGACTTGTATGAAAATATTTATAACCATTCTTTTTGTGGTGGCAACAAATTGGAAAAGGAGGGTATGTCCTTCAATTGGGGAATGGTTGAACAAACTGTGGTATATGCGGGTGATGGAATACTATTGTGCTAAAAGGAATAATAAACTGGAGGAATTCCATGCAAATTGGAGAGACCTCCAGGAAGTGATGCAGAGCGAAAGGAGCAGAGCCAGAAGAACATTGTACACAGAGACTGATATACTGTGATAAAATTGAATGTAATGGACCTCTGTACCAGCAGCAATACAATGACCCAGGACAATTCTGAGGGATTTATGGTAAAGAATGCTACCCACATTCAGAGGAAGGACTGCAGGAGAGGAAACATATAAGAAAAACAACTGCTTGAATGCATGGGTCGGGGTGGACATGATTGAGGGTGTGGATTCAAAACTACCACACCAGTGCAACTACCAACAATTTGGAAATTGATCTTGATCAAGGACAGATGACAAAACTAGTGGAAATGTGCATTGGCCATGGGTGGGGTGAGTGCAGGGGGCAAAGGGGAAAGGAGGAGCATGAATCATGTAACCATGTTAAAAATGAATATTAATAAATGTTTGGAAAAAAATAAAAATAAAAATAAAAAAAGGAATAAAGACTCTTTTTACAAATACCATCATATCATTTGCAAAGAGTGATAACTTTGCCTCTTTATTGTCTATTCTAATTCCTTCATTTTTTTACTGCTTATATTTATATAGCAAGAATTTCTAGTATAATATGAAATAAAAGTGGTGATAGTGGTCATCTTTGTTTTACCTGATGATCATCCTCATCTTTTTGGGAAGGGTTTACATTTATTTCCATTGCATATAATGCTTGCTAATGGCTTTATATAGATGCTATTTATCAATTTGAGGAAGGTTCCACTTATTCCAATGTTTTCTAATATTTTCATAAGGAATGGGTACTATTGAAATAATCATGTGGTTTCTGTTATTCAGATGGTCAATTATGCTGATAATTTTCCTAATATTGAACCATTCTTTCATTGTTAGTATAAAATCTACCCTGTCAAGTTCTATAATTCTTGTGATATAATGTTGTAATCTCCTTGCTAGTATGTTGTTTAAATTTTTTTCCATCAGTGTTCATTAAAGAGTCTATGGTTTTCTTTCTCTGTTTTAGCTCTTCCACATCTAGGTATCAATACCATATTTGTAGCATGAGAAGAGTTTGGAAGGATAGCCTCTTCCCCTATTTTTTAAAATAGTTTACACAGACTTCTAGGGTAAAATGGCCCCAGAGTAGAGGCAGGGCTCTTCTTCTTCTGTCCACCAACAAATATACAGTGCCTTGAAAGGACAAAACCAAAGTCAGATTTGTGAAGGGGCTCCACTATAGGGTGCAGCACAGAAGGTAGCCAAAGTTTGGGCATTTCAATGCTAAAAGGGATGGATGAAATTGCCCCCACCAAGAGGCAAGCTCATCACCCCAACCTCTAGGTTCTTGGGGGCTGACTGAGGTCACCACAGACTTATTTCTAACAGTAGCAAAACTTGAGTCCCATGGAGCTCAGGTAAAGAAATGACTCATGGCTGCTCACATTAGATGCTGTTGTGGAGACTAGAAAAATAGCCTCAGGGCAAAAACCTCTCTGGAGCTCAATACAAAGATTACCTAACTTCTACACTTAGATTTCTGACCAGGAAGGAAAAAGGCAATGGCCACCAACTCCCAAGAACTATAATCCACAACCACCAAAAAAAACAAGAAGAAAACCTTATCCTTTGATAATTTTATACAGTAAAAATCCAGCTTAAAAAGGAGACAGTAGAAGATGACAAACAAGTAAATACAACCAAACTCCTCCCCCACCTAATGGAAATTGGTCACAAGTTTTTCAAGAGTTCAAATCTGAGATTATGAGGAATATAGAAGAGAGCTGACAAGAAAAGTGGGAAATAGTTCAAAAAGAAAATAACATTTTAAAAGACATAATTTCCCACTTGAAAAAGAACCTCAGAAATCAAATGAAATAAGAGGTAAAAGATGTGAATGAAATCTTGGAAAAATTAGCGGTAATAGTCATGTGGAGAAAAATAAATAGGGACAAAAAGGAATACACCTACTTTTCAGCTGGACATGGTACATTCACAAAGATTGACTATGTACTAGGGCAGTGATGGGCAAATTATTTAAAGAGGGGGCCAAAGGAAAGGAAATGCTCTGTCAGTCTGTTTCTAAGGCAACTCTTTTGAAGTTTCATTGTATTGTATCCTATTTATTGTATTCATCAGATTAGGAATAACATTGCGTGGCCGGATAGAACATTTCAGGGGGCTGTATCTGGCCCATGGGCCGTAGTTTTCCCATCACTGTACTAGGGCATAAAAACATGGCAAACATGTGCAAAAGAGCAGAAATAATAAATGCAACCTTTTTAGATTATGATGTAATAAAAATAATAATTAGTAAGAGTACATGGAGAGGCAATTCAAAAATTAATTGAAAATTTAATAATGATTCTCCAAAATTGGTTAAAGAACAAATCATAAAAACATTAATAATTTCATTGAAGAGAAAGACAATGATGGAGACATCCTATAAAAATCTATGGGATGCAGCCAAAGGAGTACTCAGGGGGAAATCGATATTCTTGAGTGCATATATTAACAAGTTAGGGAAGGCAGAGATCAATAAATTGGGCACGCAAATTAAAAACTAGAAAGTGAACAAGTTAAAAATCCCCAGATAAAAACTAAATTAATAATCCTAAAAATTAAAGGAGAAATTAATAAAATTAAAAGTGAAAGAACTATTGAGTTTATAAATAAGACTAGAAGCTGGTTCTTTGAAAAAAAACAAACAAAATAGGCAAAATACTGGTCAATCTTATAAAAAAAGGAAAGACAAAAACAAAAAATAAACAGTATTAAAGATGAAAAGGGAGACCTCACCTCTAACAAGGAGGAAATTAAGGCAATCATTAAAAACTATTTTGCCCAATTATATGGCAATAAATATGGCAATCTAGATGACATGGATGAATATTTACAAAAATATAAATTGCCTAGATTAACAGAAGGAAAAATAGAATACTTAAATAATCCCATATCAGAAAAAGAAATTGAAGAAGCCATCACAGAATTCCCTAAGAATAAATCTCCAGGGCCAGATGGATTCATAAGTGAATTCTATCAAACATTTAAAGAACAACTAATCCCAAAATAATTATTTCACAAAATAATCAAAGAGGGAGTTCTATCAAATTCTTTTTATGACACAAATATGGTAATGATTCCAAAGCCAGGCAGATAAAAAACAGAGAAAGAAAACTACAGAAAAATCTTCTTAATGAACATAAATGCAAAAATCTTAAATAGAATACTAGCAAAAATACTTCAGCAAGTGATCACGAGGGTTATTCACTATGATCAAGTGGGATTTATACCAGGAATTCAGGGATGGTTCAACATTAGGAAAACCATCCACATCATTGACCATATAAGCAAGCTAACAAAGAAAAATCACATGATTATCTCAATAGATGCTGAAAAAGCCTTTGACAAAATACAACACTCATTCCTATTGAAAACATTAGAGAGTATAGGAATAGAAGGACCTTTCCTAAAAATAATAAACAGTATATGTAGTTAAAACCATCAACAAGCATCATATGCAATGAGGATAAGTTAGAAGCCTTCCCAATAAGATCAGGAGTGAAACAAGGATGTCCATTATCACCTCTATTATTTATCTAGTACATGGTACTAGAAATACTAGCAGTAGCAATTAGAGAAGAACAAGAAATTGAACATATTAAAATAGGCAATGAGGATACCAAGTTATCACTCTGCAAATGATATGATGGTCTACTTAAAGAATCCTAGAGAATCAACTAAGAAACTAGTGGAAATAATCGACAACTTTAACAAAGTTGCAGGATACAAAATAAACCCCCATAAATCATCAGCATTTCTATATATTTCCAACACATCCCAGCAAGAGTTAGAAAGATAAATTCCATTTAAAATCACACTAGACACTATAAAATACTTAGGAATCTAGTTGCCAAGGCAAACACAGGAATTAAATGAACACAACTACAAAACACTTTCCAAACAATTAAAACTAGATCTCAACAATTGGAAAAAATGCTAATTGCTCATGAGTAGGATGAGGTAAAATTATAAAAATGACAATCCTACCCAAATTAATTTACTTATTCAGTGCCATACCTATCAAACTACCAAGAAACTTTTTTACTGAGTTAGAAAAACCTATAATAAAGTTCATTTGGAAGGGAAAAAAATCAAGAATGTCAACGGAAATAGTAAAAATAATATGAAGGATGGAGGACTAGCAGTACCAGATCTTAAACTGTACTATAAAGCAGTGGTCACCAAAAACAACATGGTACTGGCTAAGAGACAGAAGGGAAGATTAGTGGAATAGTCTTGGGGTAAATGACCTCAGGAAGACAGTGTATGATAAACTCAAAGATCCCAGCTTTGGGGACAAAAATCCAGTATTTGACAAAAGCTGCTGAGAAAATTGGAAAATGGTAAGGAAGAGATTATGTTTAGACTGACATCTCACACCCTACACCAAGATAAACTCAGGATGGGTGAATGACTTGAATATAAAGAAGGAAACTATAAGTAAAATAGGTGTCAGATGTGTGGGAAAAGAAAGATTCCAAGACCAAGCAAGAGTTAGAAAACATTACAAAATATAAAATAAATAATTTTGATTACATTAAAATAAAAATAAATCCAATGCAGTCAAAATTAGAAGCGAAGCAACAAATTGGGAAAAAATCTGTATAATGAAAAAAATCTGGAATTCTGGGAAGATGGTGGCTTAGACACAGCAAAAGTACAGACCTCTGAAAACCCTTCTACATCAATCAAAAACAAAGTGCTTTCAGGTGACAGAAAACCATATCTAACAACAGGACAGAGCTGAAGGACTCTCCTTCTGGATTCAACTTAAAAGGTAAGTCAAAAAATTCTGGAATTTGGCTATGATAATCCTGGGGTATTTTATTTATGGGTCTTTTTCTGGAGGTAATTGGTGGATTATCTCAATTTCTCTTTTTGCCTCTTGTTTATATAAGGACATTATTTATATAAGGACAGTTTTTACCTGATGATTTTTTGCAATATGGTGTCCAGGCTTTTATTTGAGCATGACTTTCATAAGGATGGGATTTTTTTGCAAAAGAGATGGTACCAAAGGAGGAGAAGTCAGTTGCTGATAGTTACTGACAGCTAAGATCAGCAGAGGATTCAGGGAATTTCTCCCAGAAGGAGGGAGGAAGAGAGATCTTTGGGCTGAGGGCTGGAAGGAATGAGGAGGAGGACAACCCAGCTCTGATCAGTCCAGAGGCCTTGCTGAGGATCTTTCTTTTGGAAATTGAAACCCTGATTCCCTGATCACAGCCATTTTCAACACTACTCATCCTTCAAGACTATAACCATCTAGTCAGCTAAGATGTTGGACTCCACTGGGAATATCTCTTAGTCTCCCTCACCCATTACCCATCCTTGTTGAGAGATTCTTTTCAGTCAAACCTTATAATTATAAGAAAGGAAAGGAATAGAAAATAGAATTAGAAGTAGAAGAGAAAGGGTGGGGTGAGAAGCTTAGGAGTTGGAACCACTAGGGTTCCTCCTAAATGATGGACCCCATAGGAATAGTGAAGAGGGCACCCCAAAATCCCTCTACTCTTCACTCCTTTCAATCCCAGATTTGTGAATAATAAAAGCCATTTAACAGTCAGATGGCATTCCAGTGTCCCTGAGAGACAATAAGGGAGAGGGGATTCACAGCTTAGTCTGGCTGCCTTCATCTTCGAGCCAGATCACCTGCTGTGAAAATAACCAACCTTGGGAGAGGTTTGAGTGAACTCTGTCCTTATTCAGGATCAGATTGGGGTACCACAAAGGTCCTCTTATAGGAAAGTGCTGCCCTCAACTCTTGAGGGGTGGCATGACCATATAGGTCACCCAGTTTTGGGGTGACACCCCCTTAAAGTTTCCCAGTGTGCATTTGGCTCCAGTGGAGTGCTGGAGGAGAATTTCACCACATAGAACCTCTCTCTCTCTCCCTTCTATCAACATCCATTACTGACTCCTTTTATTCTTAAACTTTCAGGTATTCTGATTATTCTTAGATTATCTCTCATATCTATTTTCCATGTTGGTCATTTTCCCAGTGAGGTAGTTTAGAGTTTCTTCTATTTTTTTCTTCTTTTTTCTCCCAATGTCTTATGGCTACATTAGCTTCTATTTTCCCAATTATAATTTTTAGGAAGCTATTTTCTTCATTGAGTTTGCATGTTTCATTTCCATTTGGCCAATCCTATTCTTTAAAGAACTGTTTTCTTCAGGGGTTTTTTTTTTTGCTTCTATTTGCATTTGATCCATTTTATTCTTTAGGGAATTGTTTCTTTCAAGGTGCTTTTGTACTTCAATTTTCTTTGGCCTATTCTACTTTTTAGGGAGTTGATTTCTTCAGTGAATTTCCCTTTCTTAGCTGCTGAGTTTTTCTAACAATTCTCTTATTTGATTTTTCAAGTTCTTCCCAAGATTCTTTTGACATCTGAAATCCTTTCATTCTTTTCTTTGAGGCTTCCTATGTATTCCTTTTAGCATTGTTATCCTCTTCTGTATTTGTATTTTGATCTTTCTAATGCTAAAGCAACTTTCTATGATCATGATTTTTTTGTTTTTGTTTTTTGCTCATTTTCTAGTTTTTTCCTTGTTAATTTATCTCTCTGTTGAGTTTCTTCTCTATTCCTGAGGTAAAGGGCTAACTGCTCCAGACTTGCAAAGTATTCTTCTCTGATAGTTGGCATAGGACCGTATGCCCTTGTTCCTCATGGTGTGTCTTTCAAGGAGATGTCCCTGCTGTCTTATTCTGGGGAGGTTTGACACTGTTTTGTCTAGCTATATTCAGCAACCTATACTTCCATTACCCTTGTTGTTTCATGGGCTAGACTAGTCCCTGTTCTACTGGTTCATTATTCCTGCCAAGTGGCCTGGGCTGGGCAGATCTCTGCTGCCTCTGCTACCATGTGGGATTGAGTAAGTTATTTCAGTTCCACATCCCCCTCTCTGCTCCCTTGTAGCCCTAGGCCTCTGCTGCCATGTGGAAATGAGGTTACTCTAGTTCCATTTCTCCTCTCTGTTCCATTGTGGTCTTGGAGCTCTGCTATCTCTTGAGAGTTAGGTTTCTTGCCTTCTCTGCTTTCTATTCTAGTGGGAAGTGGCTCAGGTGGGACTTGTTCCCATCCTGCAGTTTCAATTCTTCTGGTGGAGTCACCATATACTCAAATTCTGCCTTTTCTTGCAGTTGCTGTGCTGTCTCAGCTGCTCTCTTCTCTTACCCCAGTGAGATGAATTCCTATAGCTTTCCTTTATTTTGAGGTGTCTTAATTTCTTTTTCTGTGTGAGTGAAGGGATCAGGGGAGCAGAGCATCCTTTACTCTGCCATCTTAGGTCTCAGCATCCATCAAATTTTTAAAAATTATTTAAAAATTTTTTTAAATCTTAAAAAAACAGCATCCATCAAATTGAATTCTAAAGCAAAATAACCAGCAAAAGGTTAAAGTGAGATATTTTTCCAACCCATGACAATTTAGGAGAAAAGAAGGAGAGATTTGTGACACCAGGGTAGAGCCTGTCTAGGAATGCAGTAAAAAATGAGGAAACAACAACAAAAAATCTGATTTTCAAAAAGTTTCTGTGATATCTACCTCTCAGGTCTACTATGAGAATAAAATGAGATAACATTTTGTAAAGTGATTAGCACTGGGCTGGAGCACATAGTAGGCTCTCAATAAATGCTGTTTCCTTAGTATCACAAAAACCTATTTTATGGATTTTCTCAAAGGAACACCAGAAGACTCCACAAGAGCTAGGTATACCTAAATCTTAAGTCCTTTTATGGCTTGACAAGCAAATGTATTTCACCCAGAGCAAAAGCAAAGTAAAGTAAACAAATTCATTGTCCTCCAGTCTCTAGGCTTATGTTCTTGCCTTCATTATATATATATATATTTCAGATGCAACAAACAAAATCCCTTGGCTTTAGTGCTATATTTTTGACTAGTGGAAATTTTCACTATTTTTCTAAGACAAAGGCCCTTAAGGACCTTAAAACTCTGAGGGAGAGGGGAGGGTCTGTGAACTTGAATGGGCAACAATTACATCTTTATTCACTAACTTTTATGATTTCATTCATTTTGTTTTATACATTAAAAACATTATTCTGAGGACACATTCTGAAACTGGTTCTAGACTGTTAGCTATGGGTTAGGAAGCTAAAAATGTAGTGCTTCAAAAAAGATACTAGTCTCTTTGCATGCTTTTTTTCTTCTTCCAGATTTCCTTATATTGGAGAAGGGAAAATTCTAAACATATATGTGTATGAGTTTGCAGTCTTGGGCATTCTCTCAATAGGAAGCAGATATAAAGTGGCAATTGTATGGCCTATTGTTGCTTCTGTCTCTGTTATGTCCATTTTTTCCTGTTGCCATGTGAAGGAAATGGAGATAACCACAACTACTAAACTTTGAAAGACTGGAGATATGAGGCACCCAAGGACAAGATCATAGTCCAAGAAGTTTATGGTCAAGTGGTCCAGCATCAGTTTTCTAAGGTACAAACTTTAGTATCTAACCTAGCTACAGGTGAAATAAATAGCTAGATTGCATTTGTTTTGTTTTTATTTTTAATTAAAAATTTTTTAAACTTTTAAGATTAACTGTCTCTTCCTTCCATTTTCCTCCTCTCCCACATTGAGAAAGCAAATAAATAAATACATAAATACATATAAGCATTGTTATCAGTATATATTTTTGTTATTCAGTCATTTCAGTTCTCTCTAACTCTTTGTGATCTCATTTTGGAGTTTCTTGGCAAAGATATTGAAATGGTCTGATAATCTTCTCTACCTCATTTTATAAATGAGGAAATTGAGGCAAACACTTAAGTGACTTGCCCAAAATTATATAGCTAACTGGTTATATAGTTATATATAAGTTATATAGCTAACAGTTCTGAATTCAGGTCTTCCTGACTCCAGGCCCTATGTTCTATCCACTGTGCCATCTAGCTGCCCCATTAGCATGTATAGTCAAGGAAAATAAACTTTTGAATTGGCCATGTCTTAAGAAAAAAAAAGTCTCAAGCTACTCTGTCATCACCTCTCTGTCAGGACATAGATAACATGTTTTATTGTGTTTTCTTGAATTTTTGCTAGTTATTGCTGAGGATCATGGTTCCACACACACACACACACACACACACACACAGTCACAGCAACACACACCACTGCATTTCTCTTTCTCTCTCTTTTCTATTCTTTTCTTAAGAGAATTAAGACAGAAATACTCCCAGGCCTTGTTTAGATAAAGATGCCTTCGAACTCCCTTGATGAACTTAGATGATGTTAATACATGGACATTTGTATTATCTCCCCATATTTGAATATGAGCAATTTATCCTTTATCCTTTATTCTTTAATTCATTCGTATTATCTTTGTGTGTGTGTGTGTGTGTGTGTGTGTGCGCGCGCGCGCTTCTCTTATTGTTTCATTGGGAATACTTAGAAGTCCTCTATTTCACTGTCTTTTTTTTTTTTACCCTATAGCATTCAGTTTTGCTAGGTGAATTATTCTTGTTTGTAAGTCCACACATTCTTTGCCTTCTGGAGCATCATACTCCAAATTCTCTACTTCTTAACGGGCTGCTAAATTGTATGTGATTCTGACAGTTTCCTTGGTGTTGGAATTCTTTTTGGCTATTCAAAGTATTTTTCCTTTGATCTATAAACTTTAGATTTTGACTAGAATATTTTTTGGAGTTTTCATTTCAGGAAGTGACCAGTGAATTCTTTCTATTTTCACTTTGTGCTCTGATTTTAGGAGATTTGGGAAGTTTTCTTTTAAGACTTCTTGAAATATGTCTAGGTTATTTTTCTGTTCATAGTGTTCAGGTAGTCCAATAATTCTTAAATTTTTTTCTCCTCAATCTGTTTTCCAATAGTTTTGTACTTTGTACATATAAAACCAGGGAAGCATGCAATGAAAATATATATGAAGTGAAAATATATATGTATATATAAAGTTATTCTGAAAAAGATCTAGAAATTGTAGCTGACTGTAAATTCAATATGTGTCAGCAATGTAATGTAGCAGCTGAAAAAGCTTTTGCAATATTGGGATACATTTAAGAGGGTCATAATTTATAGGACCCTATAACCCCACTGTATTCTGACCCCATCAGATCTCCTCTAGAGTATTATGTTCAGTTGTGGGCCATTGTTTAAGAAGTTCATTGATAAACTATTAAACTTATTCTGTTTGATCCCAGAAGGCAGAACTTGGAATAATTGGTGTCGTAAAAATTGAAAGCAGTCTAGTGGAAATTAGATTTAGATCAACTACCACATGGCACATTAAGCTCTAATGAATACATACTATAAATATATCATAAAGAGCGAATCATCCACAAATTAGCAGGGAAGGATACCTATCACAGTGTTAGGTATGGGAGGAACTCTTGACTAAATAAGATATAGAGAAGATCACAGGAGTTAAGATAAACAATGTTGATTATATGAATCTGAAAAGTTTTTGCACAAAATTAGTGTAGTCAAAGTAAGAAGGGAAATAGTCGCCTAGGAAAATATTTTAGCAAAATTCTCTGACATAAGCCTGATATCCAAGATATATAGGAAACTGATATATATGTATATTAAAATAATAAAAGAGAGCCAAGTAACCGATGTTATGATAGAGGGGGAGAGAGAGTCTATGATGTGAGACTCTCTTCTAGTTCTCCTCTCGTGCTGAATATACACTGAGAGACTTCGAGGGGATGTCGCTCTGAAACAGGGTGACCTGGATGGTCATGCCACCCCACAGGAGTTGGGGATGAGGCTTTTCTATAAGATGAGGTATTGGGTACCCCAATATGATTCTGAATGAGGGCAGGATTCACATAAGCCTCCCCAGAGGTCAGTCAACTTCACAGCAGGTTGTCTGGCTCCAAGATGGAAGCAGCCAGACCAAGCTGTGATTCCCCTCCCCCTCATTGTCTCTCAGGCACTCTGGAATGCTATCTGACTAGTTAATGGCTTTTATTAATCACAATTCAGGGATTGGGGAAAGGGGTGAAGGGCAGAGGGATTTTGGGGTGCTCTCTTCTCTATTTCTATGGGGTCCATCACTCGGGTGAGAACCTTTGGGGTTCCCACTCCTAAGCATCTCCCCTCACCCCTTCTCCTTCTGTTTCTATTTCTATTTCCTATTTCTATCCTTTTCTATAATTGCAAGACAAACTGGAAAGGGTATCTCAGCAAGGTTGGGTAATGGGAGAAGGAGCCCAAGAGTTCGCTCCCAAAATGGAGTCCAAACACTTAGATTACTCAATTATTGAAGTCTTTATGGGTGAGAAGCAATGGAATCTTTGACCAGGGAATCAGGGTTTCAATGTCCAATGAAAGGAAGCCCTCAGGACTGGATCCAAGCTGGGATATCCTCCTCGGAACCTCTCCTCCTTCATAGGAGAACCTCCGCTGAAAGACCTCTCCTCTCCCTCTTCCTCCAGAGACCTCTTCCAGAATTCCCTCTGGTCTCAACTGTCAGTAACTGTCATCAATGGCCTTCTTCTGGCTCTTTTTTTCCCATCCCCCATCTTTACAATATGTATATACACACATAGAGATACATATGTAAAAAGACATATACATACATATATACGTACATATACATAAACAAACAGAAATGTCAATAGGAATCATTCTTAAATGAATGTAATCCAAGGCCCAAAGGTCATATGGTATGGCAGTTTCTCTTCATTGATGGAGATCAATGTCCTGAGACTTGAGGGACAGGATAGAACTGATGAGATTCTCCATTCTTTTAACTGTCTTTAAGTCTCTTTGGGAACTATAGTCACATAGGCATGTTTGACTTTCATCTTTGAGAGGGAAGATAGACAATTCCAGCTCCACTTTAAGAGGAGAATAAGACTCTGAGAAGAAGCCAATGTAAGAAATGACAGTCTTCATCATGCCCCTGTCCCCAGCTTTGCTATACTAGAGACCTGAGAGAATTTTTCTTGGATCAGATTTGGGACTTTCTCTCTTGGTTGAACTGAGTTACCTTACTTTCTTCATTCTATATTATCTGATATATATTTTCCTATGCATAATTTCTCTGATTTCTGTTTTATTATTGAGTTGGATAAATGAATTTTGTTGCTTATTTCATTGCTATTTGAATTTGAATCACTATTTCATTGTGAAACTGGAATATGGAGTCAAGCTTGAGGTCCTCCTAAATAATATAGGTCAAAGAATATAAAAGGGCATTTATTAAAAGGGGGAAAATAAGCTATCACCAGAAAAATGGAAAAATTCTCCAAATCACTAATGAGACATACAGATGAAAATAACTTTGAGGTTTTACCTTATATTCTTAAGATTGGCAAAGATGACAAAAAAAGATAATGGTAATTATTGGAAGGGCTGTGGGAGGACAAGCACATTGGTGCCCTATTGATTATCTATAAAATTATTCAACCATTTTGGAAAGCAATTTGGAACCTTGGGCAGAGTCACTAGACTATGCCAGTAATTAAGTCAGTGATATCACTATTAAGTTCATGCCCCAAGGAAATCAGGGAAAGGAAGATATTGCACATACACAGAAGTATCTATAGAAGAACTTTTTTTTGTTGTTGTTGCATGGAATTGGAAAGATAATACATACTCATGAATGTAATGGAGTATTATTGTGCTGCAAGAAATTATGTAAAGGTCAGATTTAGAGACACCTGGGAGAGATGCTGTGAGTTGAGAAGCATCAGAGAAACAATGTATACAATGACTACTAGGCAATAAATGAAAAGAACTCTGAAACACTTCATGACTTGAAAGCACTGGAGACATTATAACTTTGGCAGAGAGAATGAAAGCAATGGACTAGAGGAGCAGAAAGAGATATATTTTAGCCATGGCCAATGTATGGATCTGATTTGCTTGCCTATATTCATTTATTTCTAGAGAGAATTATTATTATTATTTGTGCATGTATGGAGGAGCTAATCATTGTGACAGAAAGTGGGAGAGATAGTGATAGAAAAATTAAAAAATACACAGAAGAAAACAGAAGAAATTTCAGAAGGGGATGAGGCAGTGTTACCATGAGAAATTTAATCAATACTTTTCAAAAAAGATGAGTCATATACATTAAAAAAAAGTGATTGGGAAAACTGTTTGTGAATAATGTAGGTGGAAGGAAGCTCCTGGTACTCCAGGAAGATTTTGGCCCTCTGAGTTGTGTCAAAGGGAAAAAGCTAGGCTCCCAGGTCCCTGGAACTAAGGATGCAAAAAACCCCAGGGCTTTGAGAACAATGGGGACCTGTGGGTGGAGGGCGTAGTCAGGCTCTATGGGGGAAGGCTGTGTGGCTACTCCCACCCCTTTCTCCCCACACTGGGACTGGAGCAGAGTACAATGTAAAGGAAATGCTCTTTCATCTAAGAGTAGGGCCTTGACCTCACCAGCTGCCACTAGAGACGAAGAATTTCCTCTCATTTGGAGAAAGCTTTCAATCCACTTATTGTTGAGCAATTTGTTTCTCTAGTTTGGCTACTGCCCTGGGAAAATTATCCTTTCCTCATCAGACTCAGTTGGTAAAATTTGTAGGACTTTATCCCATCTACTCAGCACCTCATGGAGCCTTGAGTGAGATACATGGGGTGGCAGATGGGAGGAAAGGGCAGGATGAGAGCCCAGGTTTGGAATGGATAGAATATTGCACAATTTAATGTCTCCTTTCCAAGGGAAGGGAGATTTCCAAAGATAATATATACTCATGAATGTAATGGAGTTCTCCTAGAGCTAGGAGAGGTACTTTCTCCTATGGACAGTGATCCCTGTATTACTGAGAGCCTCAAGAGACAGGAATCCAGTTTGAAGAGAAAGATGACAGAATAAAAGGCTTCCTTCAAAGTTCACCCAAAAAGTCTCTGCTACTGGAAGACTAATAAAAGGGATATTTATTTGATGTAGATTGGACTTGTTTTCTTTGAAGAGGACTAAAGATGTCTTTGGAATTTGGTTGGAGGTTAGGATTCAGAACTAGGGTCTGAATGATTGTTTTGATTTCCTCACTCTTCCCTTCCCTTTCTCCCCATCCCCCCCTTCCCTGCTCTCTCACAAGCATAAAGGACCTAGTCTATAGGGAACTGATGATGCCTGAGGGAACTGAGGCAGAGTTTCCTACACATATGCCAGATATTCTGTTTCCTCAACTGTAAAATGAGGACATTGGAATAGATTATCTCATTTTACTTATGAGGAAATTGAGGCAAACAGAGATCAAGTGACTTGTCTAGGGTCACACAGCTAATAAGTAGCTGAGGTTAGTTTTAGAACTCAGGTCTTCCTGACTCCAGGTCCAATAGTCTACATACTTTTTGTTACTTTTTAAAAGGTTTTTTAAATAATAAAGTTAAATAAATAAAAAGAATAAAAATAAAAAATAAAGTTAGAAAAATTTATGTTGAAAAATGATAAAATTTACAAAGCCAAATTAAAAGCAGTGATATAGAACTATTATACTGATATCATCCTCACTTTCTTTTATAAAAACCAAAGAAAAGAAAGAAAATGTAATCACATTGGATTTTTCTTGTTCAGCTTTGCCCATATTGATTATGTAAGCATAGAATCTCTTTTTAAGTAAGCACAAAAATAAAAGTTTTCCATACTCCTCTGCTCAGTTTTTCAGCATATTGTGAGTGGGGAAAAATACTTCTCCCTGCCTGAAAGGCAAGGAAGGGCTCCCCTTCCCTTACCACATGGTCACACCTGCCCTGTGGCAACTGGGGCCTACTCTTGTGAACCCTGGACCACCTGTGGAAACAGGACCACCTGTGTACACAGTCTCAGTGGTTCCCTCTGGTTTTACTGGTCTGAAGAATTATTTAAGGGTCTGTTATGGACTCTGTGGCTTCTTCTATCATTAATTTGTCCCCCCAAAGTAAAGGTTTACTAAAAATATTTCTTGAAATGAAAAAATTTAATTTTTTCTTCTATGTGTGTTTAAAAATCATCCCCTACTCTGAAAAACATAAAATGTCCCTGATCCTAAATATCTTTAACCTCTCCCATTTGGAGACAAATTCATTAAAAAAAATCCATTTGATATGATTGGTTTGCTTTTTAATCTTTTTTTCTTTAACATTTATTTAAAATATTTTCAGTTCCAAATTATCTCCTTTTCTCCATTTTCAACCCCATCCATTGAGAAAGCAAGCAATCTGATAATCATTATACTTCTGCTAACTATATTGCAAAAAAGTGATAAAAAATATGCTTCAGCCTGCACTCAAAGTTCATAAAAGAGAGAACTCTGAAGGCTGATGGCATTTTTTTTTATCATGAATCCTTTGGAATTGTCATGAATCATTGTATTGCTCAAAGTAGCTAGATTTATTTCACCTCACATCAGTTCACATAAATGTTCCCAGGATTTTCTAAAATTTTCTCATTTCCTCTAAGAAAATATATTCCATTACAATCACATGCCACAACTTATTCAGCCATTCCCCCATTTGTTGAGTATTTTCCCTCAATTTCTAAATCTTTGCCACCACAAAAAAAAGCTGCCATAAACATTTTTGTACATATGGATTCTTTTCCTTTTAATTTTATCTCTTTGGTATATAAACCTAGCAGATATATTGCTGGATCAAAAGATATGCAAGGTTTTATAGCTCTTTAGGTATAGTTTCAAATTGTTCTTCAGAATGGTTGGACCAGTTCACAACTTCACCAAATGTACTGAGTGCATTAGTGTAACATGTTTTTCCACATCCCTCTAGTAGTTGTCATCTTTCCTTAGCAATATGATAGGTGTAAAAAAAAAAAGTGGTACTTCAGAGTTGTTTTAATTTGCATTTCTCTAATTATTTGTGATTTAGAGCATGCTTTCAATATGACTATGTATAACTTTGATTTCTTCTTATGAAAAATCATATCCTTTGATCATTTATCATTTACGGAGTGCCTCTTATTTTTATAAATTTGACTCAGGTCTCTATATATTTGAAAAATGAGACCTTTACCAGGGAAATTTGCTGTAATTCCCTTACCTCTCTCCTGCTTTCTTTCTAATTTTGGCTATTTTAGCTTGTGCAAAAACTTAGAAAATTTAATGTAATTAGAATCATGTACTTTACTTTTTTTGATCCTTTTTTATCTCATTTAATCACAAACTCTTCCCTTACCTATAACTTCAATAGATAATTTTTTCATATTCCACTAATTTGATTATGTCACCCTTGATGTCTAAGTCATGTATCCATTTTTATCTTATCTTAGTATTTTGGTAACTCAATGAGATAACTTGTGCAAAGCACAATGAATGTTTTAATGTTATAGAAATATCAGCTACTATCAGATATTAATAAGAGGGCACTCTTTTTTTTAGTTTCTTTCACCCGCCTCCATAAATTTCCCAGCGCACATATTTATGTAGTTTACTTTTCTCTACTCTATTGAAAAGGTAATTATCACCAAAAGGCAATGACTAAATCATAATATGAATCACTATCATTCCTCTGTTTGGAGGTAAGTAGAACACTTCATTGTTTATCCTCAGAAATCTCAGGAATTATGTCTAATTATCATATTGCTCAGAGTTCTTACAGCTTTCAAAGTTGTTCATTTTAACAATTGTTTCATTGTATTAGTTGTTCAGTTTCTGTTCATTTCACTCTGCATCATTCCAAATTGCTTTCCAGAATGGCTAAACCAATTCACGGTACCTCCAATGATGCATATTTGCCTGTTTTTTCCACAACTTCTTTGACTTTGACTATTCCCATCCCTTGCCATGTTAGCTAATTTTTTGGATATGAGATGACATTTCTGAGTTATTTTGGTACATGCCTATGAACAACTTCATATGATGCTAGTAACTCTCTTGATATTGACAAACATAAGTTTTGGAAAAAATTATTTTTGCTTAGCATTTAATTAGGTCTAGAAAACTTGTGCTGTCAATGCATTATACATGTACATTTTCAGATGTTGTTTCAATGAATTAGATTTCTTGTTGTCTGCTGCTAAAGCATTTATGCAAATTAAATGCAGTGGTCTTTTTTTATTACATCAATGACACTTCTTTTGAATTCCTAAAATGAATATAGTGGATTTGAATTTTTTAAAGCTGCATTAGAAGGAACACTCCCCTAATGTATTGTGTCCACAGAATATTTTAACCCAGACTGAAGATAACCTAAGTCTATAGTCATTCAAAATGATCTTTTATGAGTCCAATTATTATGCTTACTTTTCCCCTAGTCATCAAGGGCACACAACTATAAAGTAAAGTCATTTAATGAAAAGTTATAAGGGGAATTCTAGAACAAGATGTCAGAGTAGTAGGAAACAATATAACAGCTCTATTCCACCATTAAACAACCAAAGTACTAAATAACTCATCCCTTGGACAAGCAGACAATATTATCCAGATCTCAATAGAGATGAAGGTGAAAGGCTTCAGACCTCAATGGTAAGAAGTCACTTGCAGGAGTAAATAGGATGACACTGAAAGATTTTTAAAGGTCCCTGTTAATAATTGAGTTCCTGATGGTCTATAATGAAACTGACTTCAGCACAAAGATTAAAAAATCAAACAAAAACTTCCATCCTACGGAAAAGGCAATACCTCTGTATGAAGAAAAGGAGGTCTCATCTCTGACTGATAGCTGATAAAAAAAATCATCTACTGCCTTAGAGAAGGTAGTTTCAGGGAGGGATTAAGTTTGGAGAGGGAATAGTAAAGAAAAGATTAAAAGGAAAATAAGAAAGGGTAAATGACTTGAAATAAAGAAGATAGGATTCTGAGAAGAGAAAGTATGAGAGAACAGAAGAGAAAGAATTGATTAAAGATTGGATCTGTGATGTGAATGGGATGAAGTCATAAAATAGAAGAAGTTAGCAGGACAGATTAGAAAACATAATCCAGGGGCAGCTGGGTAGCTCAGTGGATTGAGAGTCAGGCCTAGAGGCAGGAGGTCATAGGTTTAAATCCAGCCTCTGACACTTCCCAGTTGTGTGACCCTGGGCAAGTCACTTGACCTCCATGGCCAACCCTTACCACTCTTCCACCTATGAGACAATACACAGAAGTTAAGGGTTTTAAAAAAAAAGAAAACATAACCCAACAATATGTTGTTTACAAGAAACACACTTGAAGCAGGTTCACCCATTAAATTAAGTAATATAATAGTAATATAAATAATAGAATATAAAATAAATAATAGAATAATAAATTAAATAAAATGAGCAATTGAAGCAAAATTTACTGTACCTCATCTGAATAACAATAAAAAAGCAGAGGTAGCAGTTATGATTTTTGGACAAGGCAATAGTGAAAAAAAAGAATTTAATTTAGAGATAAAGAAAGAAACTACATTTTACTTAAAGGTAACATAGACAATGAATTGATTTTAAGACTACAAAAATGAACCCAATAGCTTATCCATACTTAAGGGGTAAACTAAATAAATTACAAAAAGAAACATACAATAAAATTATAATAGTGGGGGGCCTCAATTTATCTCATCAGTTCTAGGTAAATCCAGGTGAAAGAATAAAACAATAAATAAGTTAAAGAACAGAGTAGAATTTTAGAAAAATTAGATATGATAGAACTCTAGTAACTTGAATGGGAATGGAAAGGAGTATATTTATTTATTATTTCTCTGTCTCTCTATCTCTGTTTTTGTATGTCCCTTTAGATAAGTATGGTTAGTTAAATATATATGGCTATACCTAAAAAAGGTGGCAGGATAGATGTGATCATGGGTTATAGTTTGCTTTTCCCTTTTCTAAGACATGACCAGGTTTTTGTAAAGGTGGTATGCATGGTAAAGCTGTACCCACATATTAACTGTTAGCTGGTTTGATTAAAAAGAAAAGAGAGGAAAACCAAATTATCAGTATCAAAAATGAAAAAGGAGAATTTCATAATAAATGAGGAAGAAATAAAAGATAATATTAGAAATTATGTTGTCCAAGTATATGCCAACAAAATCAACAACTTAAATGCAATAAATGAATATTAACAAAATTAAAAATAACCAAATTAACAGAATAAAAAATAATTTAAATAACCCAATTTCAGAGGAAACAAAATTGAACAAAAATCAATGAATTTCCAAAGAAAGTGAATTTTGACAAATATTTAAATATATATTATGCAAATTGTTTGCAAAAATAGCAAAAGAAGGGATTCTACTAAATTCCTACCATGACATAGATGCTTTCTTCATATATAAACCAGGGATAATCAGAAAAGAAAAAGAAAACCCTAGACTATAGTAATAAGACATAAAGAAGAGACAAAATTATCACGTTTTGCACATATTATGATGGCATACTTAAAAAATCTTAAAGTCAAAAACTAATTGAAATAGTTAACTTTTGGAAAATCGCAGGATATAAAATAAATTCACTCAAAATATCATTATGTCTTTTTTTAAAAATTCAAATATATTTTATTTACCTACTATATGTAATAATAATTTTCAACATACATTTTCCAAAATTGTAAGATCCAAACTGTTTCCCCCCTCTTTTTTTCCCTCCTTCACCATGGAGATGGTAAGCAGTTTGATCTGGGCCATACATGTATTATCATGCAAAACACATTTCCATATTGAGCATTGTTATTCCATATTGAGCATAAATATAACAAAACCCAAACCCAAAAATAAAACTCTGATATGAAAGATAGTATGATTTAATCTATATCCACCTGATTCAACAATTCTTTCTCTGTAGATGAATAGCATTCCCCATCATAAGTCCTTTCAGAATAGTCCCAAATCATTGTATTGCTGAGAGTAACCAAGTTTTTACAATTGATCATCATGCAATATTGCTGTTATTGTGTATAATAATCTCCTAGTTTTGCTGTTTTTGCTCTGCATCAGTTTATGGAGATATTTTTAGTTTTTTTTCTGAAATCATTTTGCTTATCATTTCTTATAGCAACAATGGAATTTCATCACCAATATATCCCACAAATTGTTCAGCCACTCCCCAATTGATGGACATCCCCTCAATTTCCAATTCTAAGAAATTTCATTTGTCTCCCCCATTAAACTGAGGTGGGGATTGTCTTTTTATTAATTGTGTTCCCAAATGCTTAGCTGGTATCTAGTAGGCACTTAGTAAATGTTTATAGGTTCGGGTTTTGCTTTAGCTGGTTCAGTGACCATTTTGAGTCTCTGGATGAATATGAGGAATCATATCTAATTGCATTCTCCCCTACTCCCATAGGATTGGTGAGAAAGAGTTTACAATTGCAATTATTATATACTTAATATTGAAACAAAGAAGGGTTTTTTAATTTCCTCAATGGATAAAATATCTATAATGGCAAGATTCTAGCTCCATGAAGTAGTAAAGCTCACATTTATATAACATTTTAAGGTTTACAAAGAACTTTCCAGACTGGACATTGATTAGTTGTAGGTGGAGGGGAAGGCAAAAAATTTTCATTTTAAATCATGCAAAACTTCCAGAATGGGTGGTGCCACTGGTAGAAAAGGGGTGAGATTCAGGGGTGAGAAAGTTTCAAGGAAAAGATAAAGAGTTCATGGGGGCAGCTGGGTAGCTCAGTGGATTGAGAGCCAGGCCTAGAGACAGGAGGTCCTAGGTTCAAATCCGGCCTCAGACACTTCCCAGCTGTGTGACCCTGGGCAAGTCACTTGACCCCCCTTGCCTACCCTTACCAATCTTCCACCTATAAGTCACTACACAGAAGTTAAGGGTTTAAAATTAAAAAAAAAAAAAAAGATAAAGAGTTCTGAGAAGGACTTTAAGGGAATGGCAGGATATCTAGCAAAGAAATGAATGAATGACTACAGAGGGAAGAGAAGTTGATCTCTGGGGAAAGAGCATGCCTATTGGGGCCAGAGTGAAAATTGAGGGGAATAGAGCTTTGATCCCTAAGGCTGGAGCCAGGACAAGTTTGACACTCTCTAGCCTAATGAAGTTCCCAGATGTCCCAGTCCTTGGGGATGAGTCATTGTCATTGTCATTGTCCTAGGTTCCTGGGAGCTCATTGAAGGCTGTATTCTTTAGGGGATCCCTGGACAGCCTTAAATGGAAAAGGAAGCCTTGTGAAGTTTGATAAAGGGAAGCAAGTTGGAAGCTGATCAAAATCTTGGCCAATTCCTGTTTGCTAAACTGGCTCAGAACAAAGTCTTTTAGGGACTGGGACACAGAGGAGACTTTTCTGGGCTGGAACATTTATTTTCTCTAAGGTCTCAGCTTTTCTGTAAACATCATTCTGTTCTTATTCCTGGTCTAGGGTTTTTAGGAATATACAGAAGGAAGAGCTATATAACCAATGTCTTTGCAGAGGCTTAGAAATTGTTTTCACATATTGATACTCAAAATCCAACCTTTAAGATATGATTCAGGTGCCACTTCCTTCATGAAGACTTAATGGAGAAGGGATAAATCACAGATCATAGTACTGGAAGAAACTCTAGAAATCATTTCTGTCTAACCTCTTTATTTTACAAAAAGAGAACTGAGGTTCAGGAATTGGAAGGGATTTTCTTAAGATCACTTAGGTAGTTAGCAAAACCAGGACATGAGCCTAGGTCTCCTGGCTTCAGAACTCTTTAAAAATATTTTTAATTAATTTATTTTTATTCTGAGTTTAACACACAGTAAATAAAGAAGACTTATACATTATTATATTATTATACATTACAAAATAGCCTCGACAACCCTTTTTCTTTGCTTAACTTCTTATTTTGCTACTCTCTCTATTCTCTGTCTATTCTATTTGTCTCTATCCCACTGGAGTCAAGTCAAGAAACATTTATTAAGTGCCTAATATGTGTCAGGCAGTAATGCTAAGTGCTAAAAATATAAAGAATGATAAAAGACAGTTTCTGTTCTAAAGGATCATAGTCCAATGGGGCAGAAGACATGTAAATAGCTATGTACAAATGATAAATATAGGATAAGTTGGAAGGGGTTCTTGTAGGAAGTGAGATTTTGTGCAAAGAACAACAAAAAAGCCATTGCCACTTAATCACAGAAAGTAAGATAAAAAAATTAGGAGAGAGAGCAAAGTTATGGAGGACTTTAAAAGACAAAGGATTTTAACATTTGACCTTGAAGACAATAGGGAACCACTGGAGTTTATTGAAAAGGGATTGTGACATGGCCAGGCTTATAGTTTAGGAAAATCAATTTGACAGTTGATAAAGATGATACACAGGAAGAGACAAACTCTAGGTAAGGAGATCGAACTAAAGAAAAACAGTCTTTGTAACAAATATGTATGGTCAAGTAAAATAAATTTTCATATTGGCCAATATCTTATTTGACATCTTGAGTCTATCAAGTCCTTGTCATCAAATATCTAGAACTGTAGTTGGTCAATATATTGATTAGCATTTGTAAACCTTTCAAAGTTACTTTTCTTTACAATTCAGTGCTCTCTTTAAATAAATTATCTCTCTCTCTCCTAGGTGTACCCATAGCACCTAAAAATCAAAAACAAAAAGTAAAACTTATCATGTATTTGTCTCTGTCACTTACTAGCTGTGTGATCTGAAAAAAAAATTATCTTTACTCCCTAGGCCTCATCTGTAAAATGAGGGAATTTACTGTCCCTACTAGCTATAAATCTAAGATCATAATAAACAGGGCACTGGGATGGAGGAATGAAGTCATATTTGTATAATTATGAGGACCCAAAACAACTGTCTGAACCTGAAACAGTAAGGAGTTGGATCCATGCTATATTATAGTCCACTTAATATTGTAATTATTTGTCTACCTGTTTCAGTTCCCTTAATAGGCAATTAAGTTCCCTGAGGACAGGATCTGGGTCTTCAGGGTACAGTTCAGGCCATAGGATCATAGAATATTAGGGGCTATGTAGTCCAATTCTTTCATTCTACTGATGAAACTAACATCCAAGGAAGTTAAGACTTGTCCAAAGCCATAAAAATGGAATGCATCAGAGATAAGATTTGAACCCAGGTCCTCTGCCTTCAAATACATCATTCTTTGCACTGCACTGTGATATCTCCCAGAGGAAGTCGAACTTGAATCTAATTCTGAAAGAAGAGAGAAAGAGAAATGAATTAATGGGGAGACAAAATAAAGTTTTTCAGATGAGGGAATGGCAGATGAGGGAGTCAGAAAGGAGTGTTTATGGAACCTATCTATGGAAGAAGTGTTGAATTTAACTTTCCAGTATTATCTCCTGTTTTCCTCTACAAACTCTATATTCTAGCTCCTTTGGATTCCTTTCTTATTTTCTTACCTCTTCTGTCAGTCTTTTTCACCCTCCTCTCTTTTCACCTGTTGAATTCTCAATCAATCTTTAAAGCTAACTGAAATTCCACCTCCTCTCTGATATTTCTCATTTATGGACAAGTTATTTACCTGGAAAGCAAATTTTAGGTAATTAAGGAATTGTGTAACCACACTTAGACCTCAGGTTCCCTTCCCAGTCCCTGAGACCCAAGGTAACTTAGAGAAACAAACAAAAAAAGAGAGCCAGTGTCTTCTTTCCCTCTTGCCCACCTTCTATTGGTCAGCTTACACTAGTTCCTACCTATGCTATCCAAAGTTCAGGGATTAGGAGCCATTATTAATAATTCATCCTATAAGCTGGCTGAGCTCTTAGTTGTTAGGGATAACTAGGACTAAGAAGAAGATGACCAATTTTAGGACTTAGTCTCTAAGGAAGACAAGACCTTTATCAGGATTCCTTATTGATAGAGTAGGACTGAGGAGGAGGGATCTTGGAGACTATCCATAAGACAAACTAAAAGGAGAACACTGTTCACCAAATTCATGATCTGAGACAGACAAAGAGAAATGTACTGAACATTCACTCCCAGGTCATGCGCCCAGCCTCTTCTCTCCTCTGACTTAGTTTCTTATTGCTCCCTCTCTCAAAAACAAGCCAGCAAACAAACAAACCAAAAAACCCTAGCCCATCAGTTCTGCATAGTGCTATAGTGGAGGGAGCCCAAAATTTAGAGCTAGGATTCTAAATTAACACCCTTATTTCCTCTCTTTGAGCCTAGCTTCCTTCTCTGTAAAATAAACATAATAATCTCTGCATTTTCTACTCCATATTTCTGGAATTTTTTCACATTACTTAAGCATTTTCTTTACAAAAAAAGCTGTAAATTGCCATTAAACTTCTTTCCATACCAAATCCCAAAGGAGGCACAAGATTTCAGATGGAACATTCCATCTGGGGCCTGTAACAGCAGTTCCCTACTCCAGATGGGCCCTTAACTTCGCTTGGACCATCTGTGCAAGGGCCACCTGCCTGAACCTGTATGGGCAGGACTTCCTTCTGCTTTTTGTGTAAGACTTTCATGGGAGCTCAGTCACAGCCCTAGTAGCTAGTCAAAAAGATCTTTCTTGGTGAATTCATAAGATTTTCATTACAAGTCTGGAGTCAAGATTCAGCAAATATAGTCTATATTACAGGGACCAGGGAAAGAAAAAAAAGAAAAACAAGCAGCTTCTTTTTGCTCTTTTCAGGCCTAGAAAATCCCAGAACCCAGACTCTTAGGGCTGGAAGAGACTTCAGAGGTCCTCTAGTATATTTCATAACTATACAGATAATCCATCTAACTATAGAAGCTAATTAGAGAAGTGTTAGCCTCCAGTTAAAGACCTTCAAGGATGGGTAATTACTGCCCTATGAGGGCATTTCACTGTGGGTCATTTCTAATCAGAATCTCAATCTATGTTCCAGGCCCTGTGGATACATAAAGAGGCAAAAGATAGTTCCTGCCCTCAAAAAGCTTAAATTCTAGAGGGGGAGAAAACATGCAAACAAATATATACAAAACAAGCTATATTCAGTATAAGCAGGAGCTAATTAACAGAGGAAAGGCACGAGAATTAAGAGGGATTGGAGAAAGCGTCCTACGGAAGGGGGTATTTTATTTAGAACCAAAAGGAAGCCAGGGAGTTCAATACTTGGAGCAGGGGAGGAGGATCACTTTTTGCTATCTGGGGCTAGCAGTGACAGAGGTACAGTAGTATGTTCACTGATTATGAGGGGAGCAAATAGACCCCAGGAAAATCTATTCTGTTATTGAATGACTGACCACTGCCTTAGGGGAGAGGGAGCAGGGGTACAGATGTCTTTCAAAAGGAAGAATTAGGTCCTGGGACAATGCTGATACAGTGGGTAAGCTTGGGCAGTGGAGTCCTTCAAAATCTGACCACCAACTAATATGACAACAAAGGAAAGTAACAAATGTTGGAGGGAATATGACAATATTGGGACATTAATGCATTGCTGGTGGAGCTGTGAACTGATCCAGCCATTCTGGCTGGCAATTTGGAATCATGCTCAAAGGGCTATAAAAGAATGCCTGCCCTTTGATCCAGCTATACCATTGCTGGGTTTGTACCCCAAAGAGATCATAGATAAACAGACTTGTACGAAAATATTCATAGCTGCGCTTTTTGTGGTGGCAACAAATTGGAAAAGGAGGGGATGTCCTTCAATTGGGGAATGGCTGAACAAACTGTGGTATATGCGGGTGATGGAATACATTGTGCTAAAAGGAATAATAAACTGGAGGAGTTCCAGGCAAACTGGAGAGACCTCCGGGAACAGATGCAGAGCGAAAGGAGCAGAGCCAGAAGAACTCTGTACACAGAGACTGATATACTATGGTAAAATTGAATGTAATGGACCTCTGTACCAGCAGCAATACAATGACCCAGGACAATTCTGAGGGATTTATGGTAAAGACGCTACCCACATTCAGAGGAAGGACTGCAGGAGAGGAAACATATAAGAAAAACAACTGCTTGAATGCATGGGTCGGGGTGGACATGATTGAGGGTGTGGACTCGAAACTACCACACCAATGCAACTACCAACAATTTGGAAATTGGTCTTGATCAAGGACACATGACAAAACTAGTGGAAATGCACATCGGCCATGGGTGGGGGGAGTGGGGGGGTGAAGGGGAAAGGAGGAGCATGAATCATGTAACCATGTTAAAATGAATATTAATAAATGTTAAAAAAAAAAAGAAGTAGCACTATAGGCCCAAGATAGATGAAAGCTCACCATTCAGAGTCCAAGGTTTCAAGGGCATAAGTATAAATTCTGGTGGAAGCAGGCAGTGTGGTTTGGGGATTACCAGAAAATGACAATTTCAGAGAGTTCAGATACTATCTTGTGTCCTAAAATTTTGGTGAAGTTGACCCAAGAAGGATGTTCTTAAGAACAAAATTCTGATGAAACAGATGGATCTGAGGAAGAAAATGGTGAGCTGCCTCAGAGATATATGTGGTTACAGTGGGAACTCATGAACCAATACCTATTTCTGAAAAGTGTATATAGAAAATAAATGCATGGGCAGGAAACTAAGAATTTGTTAACAAATGGCATGGTTTTCTAAGAATGTTAAGAATGCCAAAACCTGGAACAAATTAAGGCTTGCAGTATATGTTAAGGACAACAAAGAAGGTTTTTTTAAATACCAATGTGAGGCGGGAACAGGAAAACAAAAAGAAAATTGGAATAACAACTATGGAAAATGACAACAGATAAGGGAGATAAAGCATTTGGAGCATATCAAATAAAATTTTTAAATTGAAAAAAAAAAGTGTATGGTACTGTGTGTGACCCTGGGTAAGTCACTTGACCCCCATTGCCCACCCTTACCAATCTTCCACCTATGAGACAATACACTGAAGTACAAGGGTTTAAAAAAAAAGTATTGAGAAAAACTGCTGGGAAAATTGGAAAACAGTATGGGAAAAATTAGGTTTAGATCAACATCTTACATCCAAACCAAGATAAATTCAGAATGGGTAAATGACTTAAGAATAAAGAAGGAAATTATAAGTAAATTATGTGAACATAGAATAGCATACCTGTCAGAACTATGGGAAATGTAAGAATTTAAGACCAATCAAGAGATAGAGATGAATAATTTTGGTTACTTTACATTAAAAAGGTTTTGTACAAACAAAACCAATGCCACCAAAATGAGAAGGGAAGCAACAATATAGCAAAAACCTCTGACAAAGGTCTAATTTCTCAAATTTATAAGGAGCTAAATCAATTGTACAAAAAAAACAAGCCATTTCCCAGTTGATAAATGGGCAAAGGACATGAATAGCAGTTTTCAGATAAAGAAATTAAGACTATCAATAAGCAAACAAAAATTGTTCTAAATCTCTCATAATTAGAGAAATACAAATTTAAAAAACTCTGAGGTACTACCTCACACCTAGCAGATTGGCTAATATGGCAGCAAAGGAAAGTAAGGGCAAAATTGGGACACAAATGCATTGCTGGTAGAGTTGTGAATTGATCCAACCATTCTGGAAGGCAATCTGGAACTATGCCCAAAGGGTTTTAAAATAATGCCTGCCCACTGCTGGGCTTGTATCCCAAAGAGATAATAGGGAAAAATATGTGAGCAAAAATATTTATAGCCATGGCTAAAAAACTGTAAAATTATGGGAGGGAGTCCATTGATTGGGGAATGGCTGAATAAATTGTGGTATCTGATGGTGATGGAATACTATTGTTCTGAAATGAACTGGAGGAATTCCACATGAACTGGAAAGACCTCCAGGAAGTGATGCTGAGAGAAATGAGTAGAACTAGGAGAACATGATACACAGAGACTGATACACTGTGGCACAATTGAACGTAATAGACTTCTCTACTAGAAGTAATGCAATGATCCAGGACAATCCTGAGGAACTTATGAGAAAGAATGCTATCCACATCCAGAGAAAGAATTGTGAGAGTAGAAATTCTGAAGAAAAACATATGATTGATGATGTGGTTTGATGGGTACATGATTGGGGATTTTTATTTTAAATGATCAATCTATTGCAAATATTAATAATATGGAAATATGTTTTGACAATGATACATATATTACCCAGAGGAGTTGCTTGTCAGCTCAGGGAGTGGGGAGAGAAGAAGAAAGGGAAAGAGCATTAATCATGTAACCATGGGAAAATATTCTTAATTAATTAATTAAAATCTATTAACGACTGCTTCCTAACATACCTAGAAAAGAAATGGCAATGGCACTTGCTTCTCTTCATAAGGTCACCTGCACAAAGAGGAGAGAGCAGTTTGTAGGATTCTATTATACATCTATATACTATTCTATCTAGATTCTTGTTGCTCCTGTGTCTTGATCATTCTCTTTCTCAATGAGATCAGTATCTCTCTCACAATGTTCCACTCCAACTCAATTTCTACCTTATACTTGGGGACTTCATTATTCAGATAGCTTTTAAACACCATGGTCCACCAGAATAAAAAGTTCTCATGATCTATGTTTTCAATAAACATTAGCCACTCAAAGATTACCCATAGCCATGCTACAACTATGTCCTTGAATTCCCCTCTCTGTCCATCATCTCTTGTCCTTTTGTTTTTCATTCCATCTCACTTCTAAACTTATTTGTCTTTAGCACAACCTCTAGCTAGATGGTATAATTGTCTGGTATTGAGAAGATTTTAGTTTAAATTTAGCCTCAGGTTCTGGCTATGTGACTCTGGACAAGTCAACCTCTATCTGGCTCATTTTCCTTAACTGTAAAATGGAGAAAAGAAAAACATCTATCTCAGGGTCATTTTGAAGATTAAATGAGATTTAAAAATAATCATATTTTATTTCAACATTTGTGTAAAAAATTTAAAATCTCAATTCTCTCTCTCCCTCTAGTTCCTCTCCTACTCAGTGAGAAGGCAAGTAATATGGCATCAATTATACATGTGAAGTCATGCAAAAATGTATTTCCTAAGTGAAATTAAATTTGGAAAGCACTTAGCATTTGCTTGGCATAGCAAAAACATTTGATAAGTGATTTCCTTCCATATCCCTGTATCCCTCCTTTCCTCCTTTTTCAAATTGTCCCATAAATTTTCCTGAGAGGATCTCTTTACATTACATTAGTACTATGGAATATGACTATTATCTGTTATTTTTCTCTCTGGCCTAACCCATCTTCTTTCTTAATTATTCATCCCTTTTTATATTTTACACAATTTTGTGCAAGTTATTCATCATTGGTAATTTGTCACAATCTATTTACATGTACTCTATACCTCCCTGTTGCCTGGTACATGACTCCCAATCTGATTTCTTAAAAATCATGGTATTCTCTGATTCATACCCATATAAGATTAGTCTAGTCCTGTTGAAAAAATGAGATTTTATTTCAAGGAGAGGTTAAAAGCCTTTGAAAGTGAAGCATAATTTTCCAAATGCAATCTAAACCTCTCTTTTCCTTTAAAATATGCTTCTTTTTTCAAAAAATATTTTCTATGAAATCAAATGCTTGTCAATATGAAATAAGTTTATTGATATCTTTTCTTTTTTTTATTTGGAAATTTTTATTTAGTTAATTGATTTAGAATATTTTTCCATGGTTCCATGATATATGTTCTTTCCCTCCTCCCAACCCCCTCCCATAGCCAATGAGCAGTTCCACTGGGTTTTACATGTGTCATTGAATAGATATCTTTTCTGTGTGTAACTATTTCTAGAATTTTCCATCTGGTCCCATTGCAATTATTCTCTCTCTCTCTCTCTCTCTCTCTCTCTCTCTCTCTCTCTCTCTCTCTCTCTCTCTCTCTCTC
>NC_058131.1:437415290-437559425 GCF_016433145.1 Gracilinanus agilis
TCTCTCTCTCTATCTCTCTCTCTCTCTCTCTCTCTCTCTCTCTCTCTCTCTCTCTCTCTCTCTCTTCTAGGCCTAGTTCATTGTCCATCTTTAGTGCCTGTATAGCCTTATGGTTCTTTCCATTTAAGTATCATGGCAGCATGGTCTCAGTTTCCTTATCTGTAAAATGAAGGGGTTGGATCCCTATGGAGAGATGTAAGGTACATGTAAACAGACTTGTAGCATATTACCAATGATGAATAACTTGCATGAAATTGTGTAAAAGACTACATCAAAAAAATGATTTAGTGACCTCTAAAATTTCTTCCAATTCTAGGTCTGTGATCATTAAAAATTCATGATATGCTTTGTTTTTCTCATGATTAAGAATCTCATTTGGGAATTTTGGAAATGTTTTGGGGCTTGATGTAATTTTAGCATAAAACCATTCATGAAAAGAACATTTGGGGAACCTATCTTTAGCGTATTCTGCTTCAATTTGGATTCTACATAGGACATTATCCATGACAGTAGTAAGCACCTTTGAATGGCTTAAGTCTCCCAATTGCTTAATACTCAGAAAATCATTAATTTTATCTTTTTTGTTCTATCTATTAAGGAATGGATGATTGGAATACTGCACATATTATATACTCCTTGTGGGAGGAGAGTCATTAAGACTATATTTTGCTCTACCAAATCAAATGCTTGTTAATAGTCAATATGAAATAAATTTATTGAGATTCTGTTTTCTGTATGTAATTATTTCTAGAATTTTCCATCTTGTTCCATTGCAGTTATATTTGCTTCCTTTTATAGGCTTGAGTTGGTATTCTGGTATTCTGATATTCTGGATAGGTCTCAGATTATCCTTGAATAACAGTTTTCAACTAGTCTTCCTCAAAGAGTTATGAATATAGGTCAACAAAATACAATGCAACTTAAATTTTTTCTTATTTTAAACTTAACAAACATAAGCATTTCAATATATAAAGAAAAAAGAGGATGCCTCTTTAAATAAAATTTCTGCTATGTATATTTTTTTTAAAGTGTATTATTTTTTTAACACCTGTCCCAAAGCCAACCATTGGTATGGGACTCTCTCTTTCATTTTTGGAGATGAATGTCCTGCCATGCCCTGTAGGAGCAAGACAGAATTGATAAGAGTGGGAGATCTTGACTCCCTTCAGTCTTCTTCAGAACTCTTCCAGCTTTGAGTCATTTTATGTGCTTCTGGCTTTCAGCTTTCAAAGGAGGATTGAAGAGGGCAACTCCACTTCTGAACACTAATGGATTCCAAAGTAAACGACTCCAGGAAAACATGAGAAGAGATGGCAATCTCCACCATTCCATCATGTTCCTATCTCTGCAATAGACACTTCAGGGAATTTCCTTTTGGATGAGAACTAGGATTCCTTCAGTTGAGCTCACTTTCTCTGCTTTCTATTTTGTTACTGATTTGGATAAATAGATTTTCTATGTCCACTGTGGAACTCATATTTGGTGGAAAGGGAGTAAATTCTTGGATATAAATCCTTTCCCTCAAATAATGACAGTGTTCAGAAGTTAGACTGAACTTGATCATATCCTCTAAACTAAAACTACTTAAGGGAGCAGATAGACACAATTCTATCCCTGTACTGTTTCTTATTGAGGAAAGCAGAATTATGGCCTTTGGCTTCAACTTCCTGCTTCCCTTACTAGCATGAATTAAAATTTCCCATGGAGAAGATTGGAGGGAGAAGAATCTAGAGTTGCCTATTTTGTCTTTGAACCACACATTCCATACATAAGGGCTCTCTGCAATAAATTTTAAAAGGTGGTAAAAAATACTGTCCTGGGGGCAGCTGGGTAGCTCAGTGGATTGAGAACCAGGTCTAGAGATGGGAGGTCCTAGGTTCAAATCCGGCCTCAGACACTTCCCAGCTGTGTTACCCTGGGCAAGTCACTTGACCCTCATTGCCTACCCTTACCACTCTTCCACCTATGAGCCAATACACCGAAGTTAAGGGTTTAAAAAAAAATAATACTGTCCTGTTGATGTCCCTGTCTGAATTACATTGTGTTTTCTTCTGTATAATTTAAAAAATATTAAAGTCATTAAAACTATAAAAGTATCTCATCCCTATAGCTTAGAGCTCCTAGTTAGGTAAAGAAAACCCTTATGTTATGGATTGAGGTTTAAATCCCCAGCCTGGTTGAATTCAATGTATTGCCAGCTAGTCACTGTCTTTTTCCATCATATTTCTTCTGCACACATTAATACATAGATATAACTGATCATAATTTTAAGTAGATGGTGGGATATTTTCAAAGAAATGAATTAAACTAGGAGTTATAAAGAATAGGACAGCATTAAAGTAAAAGTCTGACAGACAGAAGTAGACAAGAGCAAAGGAGAAGGTTAAAATTTTATTATCCTTATGCTGATTCACAATGTACACCACCACCAAAACTGTCATTCCATTTGAATCACCTTCCTTCTTCTCCCTTCCCTTGCCAGTACTGCTTCCCCATGAGTAGAGGCTTAGCTACTAGATTCAAATCTACAATGGATGTCGTATCACACTTCAATTCAAAAATCTGTGCTCAGTGGAACCTAGCTTAAACCTCAGTTAGCAATAACATATCTCCCAGCGTGGGGAGAAAAGCAATCTGTCCCTTTAAAACACAATCCTCTTTTGTTTATAACACAACTATAAAGCATCTGATCCTACTGGCAGGCTTCCTCCTTAAATTCCATTACCTACTCTTCCATTCTACCTTAGCCAAGCTTAGGTGTGGTATATATCAGATATTATCAATATCCACAAATCTATGTCTCATAACAACTCTCTCTGTGCCTTACCCCTCTTAAATCAGTTTTTGTCCTCATCTTGACCTTCAATTGCTCTCTCAATATTTTCTCAGTTCAAAGAATTCTTCTGAGATTTCCCTAAAATCAACTATTATATCTATTTACCATAATTAGTTCAGTTATTAGCCAATTGATAGGTACCCTCTTGTTTTTCAATTTTTTGCTGCAATAAAATGTGCTGCCATACATTGTTTTGCACATATGGCCCTTTTCTTCTTTCTTTGATTTTTAAGGGTATAAATTTAGCAACGGTATGTATAGTTTTTTTGTTTGTTTTTTACTTATTGGGTGCAGCTTTAAATAATTTTCCAGAATAACTAGACTAATTTATAGCTCCATTCTAAGTATTTCTGCTTCCCCACATTACTTCCAACAATTGTCATTTTCCTTTATTCGGTCATCTTCATTATTCTAGTGAGTATAAGGTAAAATCACAGAACTGTTTTAATTTGTATTTCTCTTTTTAGTCATTAGAATAACTTCCCTCTTATATAGCTTGGAGTTCATCCTTTACAAACTGCCCATATCCTTCAACCATTTAACTGTTTATATCTTTTAACCATTTAGCTACTGGGAAATGTCTCATTCTTATATATTTGAATCAATTGCCAACATATGTTGTATATCATTTTGTTTTGGGTTTCTTGATGTCATTTTGGTGTTATCAGGATGGTCAGTAAGTATGGTAAGGGGACTAGAAGTCTTCAAAGAACTGAAGACTGGAGAAGAGAGGACTTGGTAGTAAGAGAGGGGAGGAGATAATAAATATCTAAAGGCTTTCATGAGGAGAAGCATTTTTTTAAAGGATTAAGGTGTGAAGAAAAGATATATAGGATCCAATGCACTGTAGTAGCATTTATGCCATGCTTGATGTTGCAAAGTATTCTACAAATATTATTTCATTTTATCTTCACAACAGCCTTAGGAGGTAGGTATTATTATTATTCCCAGTTTATACATGAGGAAACTTAAGTGGATAGAGCTTAAGTAACTTGTCCAAGGTCAAGCCAGATAGAAAGTATCTGAGACTGGATTTGAGCTCAGGTTTTCCTGACTCCAGGCCCAGTGCTTTTTCCATGCAACACATGAAAAACACTGATATGACTCAGAAGCCCCCCCCCCCAAATTTTTGTGATCTTAGGCTTCATTAAGAGAGAGATAATGTATTTTGCCCTGGTCAAAGAACTTCTGTACTACTATGTTCACTTCTGGGCACCATATACCACCATATCTGGGCACACAGACCATTAAATGTTGACCAGTAAAGCAAGAGGACCAGAGGACATGACATTTGAGAATTAACTGAAGAAACTTAGCTTATAGCAGAAGGTTTGGGGGTAAGAAGTGGGAACATGATAGTTGTCTTCTAGTATTTGAAAGGCTGCCATATGGACTTCTCCTGGACTCAGGGGAGAAAATTGGGAATAATTGATGGAAACTACAGAGAAACTGATTTAAACTTTGATATAAGGAACTTTTGACTATTAGGATGATATGAGAGTAGGATAGGCTATTTCTAGACATAAGGAATTCTCTCTTCTCTGGAGTTCTTCAAGTGGAAGCTGGATGTCCCATTTAAGGAGATATAAGATGGTGAATTTTGGATAGCTATGGAGAGGACTAGATAGTTTCCATGATCCTTTTTAGATGTCATATTTTTGTGGTTTGTTTTACTGGGCATCAGCAGACAGAACAAAGTATAGTGGGTAGAAATTGCAGAGGCACATTTAGGCTTGGAATTGGGGAAAACATCCCAGTTAAATCTATCTAAAAGTAGAATAGACTGCTTCAAAGAGTTATTGAACTTTCTTCCATGTAAAGTTTTTAAGTGGAAGCCAGATGACCATTTGTTAGGGCAAAAGTGGAAGAAATTCCTGTCCTGGGTAGAACATTGGAATAGAATGTCACTAGTATATGGTAATCTCTCAGGACTTTTTGTTTCTATCATTTTATGAACTCTGCATAGAAAATGAGAGAAAATGAAGAGGGAGAAGAGGGAAAAGATGAACTCAGACAGAGGCAGAGACAGAAAATAAGAGAGAGAGAGAGAGAGAGAGAGAGAGAGAGAGAGAGAGAGAGAGAGGTAACATGGTCTAATTTGGGGTAGCTAGGCTCCATTTCACCCTCAGATGGAGGGAGCGTTATCAGCACTGGCAGCTGCTCTAGTTTGTTACTGGCAAAGATAAAAAATTACCAACCCAATTCAATACATATTGTTTGTATAATGGAGTTTGTTTAGAAGTCTGTCGCTCATAAAAATGTAATTTCCTGTAGGGGCTGAGACCACAGGAAACACCCAGAAGGACTGAAAGCCAAGATAGTTACCTCCTTACTGAGGGCTGAGGTCCCCAGCTCTGCCTTGGCCTGTCTAGCCCTCATGAATTCAGACTATGGCATGTCTGGCCTTTCTCTGACAGAATGCCTTCTATGCCCTGATGCATATTGCCCACTTAGACCCACCTTACATTTAGTGACCATCCCTCTAGCTAGAGCTAGAAGGAACCATTGAAATCATGTAGTGCAATCTACTCATTATACATAAGGGGACACTGAGGCCCAGAGATGGAAATAAAATTACTCAAAGTCATATAACGAGTTAGTGGTACTAAACTACACTGGACTAAAACCCAGAACTTCTGACATCTAGTTAAGGGCTCTATCACTTACCCTGTGCTTCTCTTTATGGAAAACTTCCCTGATTTTTCTCATTCCACAACACCACTAATCCTTTCTCCTCAAGTTGCCTTTTTTTCTGTAGTTCCCAGAAGGCACTTGGTTTACTTCATGAATGTTCTATTTTATACATATAAATTTTTTCTATTTCTTGTTTCTATTGTTTCTATTTCTTGTCTTCTTAATTGTACTATAAATTAATCAATCTATGGATATTTTCCTGTCTTTGATTTATAGTGTGCACAATGAGGCTGTGCACACTATAAATTTACTTTGAAGAAGTTGTAAAAAGGATAATACAAAAAAATTTATGACTAGAAAAAGACTAACACAATTACTAGACTGATGTCTATAAAGAACTAGAAGAGTTCTAACTCATTGGATAAATACTTTGAAGAAGACTTTACTAGAGAATGTAGACACAAATCATATAAAATACAAAATATGGATTTGTTGTAATCTGTACTGAAATAATATTTTATAGATAAGATCATAGGTACAATGAAATATTAAAATACTAAAGTATATGGGTATTTACATAGGCCTGAACTCATAATTATTTGTGTTGTAAAACTCAGTGTTATCTTTGATCTAAGGAAAGAGCTATTTTGGCAGAATGACGGGATTATAAACTAGAGTGTAAGGGATTAAGAACAGAGAGGAGAGGAGATAGAAGCACCTATTGTAGATGGTCTTTTCAAGGAGTTTAGTCACAAAGGTCAGAAAGTATAAAGGGTTTAAGAATGGAAGGATCAAATGAGACTCTTGAATATAGGGAGATATGGACATGTTTGGAGGCATTAAGAAAGGAGTCAGTAGAAGAAATTGAAGACAAATGAAAAGAGTGGAGATGACAGAGTGGCACTCTGTTGGCGGGGGTGGGGAATGAAATTGCTTAGGTGGATAGAGAAGTTAGCTTTGATAAGGAGTAAGGCTACCTCTTCATGTGAAACAGAAGTGAAAAAAGGAGGTAGTTGCAGAAGACAACTAAGTGATATGAGATAAGAAGTGGAGGAGAAGAGGAAACTCAGTAAATAGTCTCAGTTTTTTTTGCAAAATAGGAAGAAAGGGGTAAGAAGAAATAAGAGGGTAGGGTATAGGAAGCCAAAGGAGGCTTGAGGAGGAATCAAAAAGTTTGCAAATGTCATTGTGGTGAAAGGGATAATGAGTTAATTTGGAAGGTCTAAAAGATTGTGGACAGCAGTGCAGGCCCAACTGAGATCATGTAGCATAAATTTGTAGTGGATCTAGTCAACACTGTTGTTTTCTTTTCTCCACTTTTGTATGTAGGAACAAAGGCAAAGAATGATCCAAGGCTGAGACTTGGAAGAAAAATCAATGATATGATAAGGGGACAAAGGACTCAAGAAGAGAGGACTGTGTAGAGTTGAATTTATTTTACCAATGGGTCAAGGTAGGGAGAAGAAGAGAGAATATAGCTAGGGAAGAATAATGGCCTGGGAAAGAACTGTGGGAGCAAGGGATTGGAAGACATGGTATAGATCAGCGATTCCCAAAGTGGTTATTGCCACCCCCTGGTGGGTGCTGCAGTGATGCAGGAAAGCGGTGATGGCCACAGGTGCATTTATCTTTCCTATTAATTGTTATTAAAATTTAAAAAAATTAATTTCCAGGGGGCTAAGTGATATTTTTTCTGAAAAGGGGGCAGTAGGCCAAAAAAGTTTGGGAACCACTGGTGTAGATGAAGAATAGGGTTCGGTAGAGAAAAAGGTAGAAGGGAGAGGTGGAATGAAACATATGTGATCAATAAGGGAATTTCAGAATTAATTAAACCAATCACATGAATTCAAGAGGTGCATTTGTGGATGATGGCAAAATAAAGGCTATGATCATCCTTGTATGTAACTGATCAAATCCTTTGTACTTGAAAAGGACTAAAATGATATCATGGAACATCATGGGTAATGTGTTTTAACTTGTGCATAAACTGGATTTAAGTGAGGCAGAATTGCACCAAGTCATCAACCTCATTCTCTCTTGCAGAGACATCCAAGTCCAATGGCAGGACAAAAATCAAGATGACTGGCAAATGTTCTGGGATCCAGTGGAAGATCTTGGTATCTTCAATGCTAATCAAGCTCTAAATGCTCCATAGCAGCTTTCATGGCTGTGGAACAAAATGTTCTCATTGCCTCCTTCCACTCAGATGTCTTCACATGCTTGGCAATACATTCCTAACTGTTTAATGAGTTTGAGGACTGTTGGTTACCCTTAACCTGGTTTAATTTATCTGCCAAAATGCTTTACAGAGGTGTGGTCTTCTGCACATGCTACAGCTTCTTGGAGTCATGGGTAAGAGCTAGGACACCAAAAGAAGAAAATAGTCCTGAAAAGGGTTCTACAAGCTCTTGCACCAAAGGTCTTCCCTTAATACCCTGGAGAAAGAGCACTGGCCTAGAGTCAGGAAGATTCACCTACCTGAGTTAAATAAAATCTGACCTCAAACACTAGTAACTGTGTGAGCCTGGACTAGTCATTTAACTCTATTTACCTCAGTTTCCTTATCTATAAAATGAGCTACAGAAGGAAATGGAAAACTTCAGCAGTATCTTTGCCCAGAAAACCCCAAAATGGGGTCATGAAAAGTCAGACATGACCAAACAACAGAGATATCGAATATATAACCCATAGGCCATATACCAAACCAAATAAAAATGTAATTAGAAAATATTTGAAAAAAAATAAAAATATAATAAAATATAGATAGCAAAACATTTTGAGGAGTAGCTTTCTGGCCATTGGTGAAAATGGAGAGACTTAGCCAAAGAATAACATGGAGCTATTTTAGGCTACCTGGCAATCCCTCTCATCTTGGGCTCTGGCAGGTTTTTTCCAGAACCTTGGCTGGTATGAGCAGCATGCTCAGCTGCCTCTATGTTGCTGCTGGCTTCTCTCCCTTTGGTATTATAATTGACAGGTCCTATATTTTCCCTGGCTAGTGTTCCATTATGGGCTTTGCCCAGTCACCGGAGTATTGGACTTTGATTTGCTCCCTTCTCAGTGGGATTTCTCCTGATTGAATGTAGTACCATGGTCCAGGGAGGGAGGACTGTTCAACAGGCAATGATGATCTTGATTGTCAATTTTTGTATGTAGCAGAGATGAGATGAAGGCTTAAGTCATGGGAAATGAGCAACTTGAGGAACTGAGTGTCTCAGATAATATCAATATGTATGATGAAGTCCTTAGTATGAGGGAAAGAGTTGAAGATAGATTGGGAGTTAGGCACTGAACTCATTGAGATAGGTTGAAGAAATCTGTAGTCAATAGCTACTGAGATTTTGATCAAGTGGTAGATATGGATTATATGGCTTTCAAAGCAAAAGAGGTAACTGAGTGATGGTGGTAAGTGGGAGAATCTGGAAATGACACTGGGGAGTAAGGAATATTCTGATTTCCTCACCTTGATCAGTGAGTCAAAGCAAATGAGTAAAAGTGTAGCCAGGGATGGAAATAGGAGCCAAGGAATCTGAGTCATGAGGAAGTTACCAGATCTCAGTAAGAGCCAGAAGACAGATGGAGTGGGAAAGGAAAAGGTATAAGATGAAAGCAAGTTTGTTTTTTATAGAACAAACATTCTAGGGGATAAAGTGGAAGAGTGAGTAAAGTGGAGGACTTTAGAGTGGAACATTGAGGAGGGAAATGGGTTGAAAGGAATGGGAATCATTGAGGAGTAGGGTGTAGAATGGGGTTTGAATGATAAGCAATGGATGTTTAGAATCACTAGGATCTTAAAGGATAAGTTTGTGTATAGTTAGAAATTCTTGAACCCTTGGATTTCATCCTCCAGAAGTCCTTTAGTATTTCCCAGAATTCCTTTTGATCTCTCCACCATGTTGCATGGTCACAGTTTGTATATAGTTTGCTGTAAGCATTTCCTCTTCCTCCACCCCCACCCCCAATGTGGGGCTGAAGAAGGTGGCTTTTTGCTCTAGCTTTTTATGTTAGTTATTATAATACATCTTATTAAATACAATACTTAGAATATTGAATATTAATTTTGAAACTCACATCATGGCTTACCAGGTAGGGATAGAATTCTAAAAAAAATGTTTAAGTCTTTATTATTTAATAGAGCCTAGGTAAATTTTGCAAGCTGGTTTTCTCCTACCGCCACTTCTCAAGTTCTCAAGTCTGCTTAAGCCAGTGTTCCTCACCACTGCTGAACTTGCTACTACTGCTGTTGCTGCTGCTGCCCATCCTGCAACCTCTGCTTGCCATGACCAGACCCACCATGAGAGTCTGCCATTTTGAGCCACTTTTTTCCAAAGAGGGTGAGACCCCCAATCCCTTTGGCCACTCCCCTCTCACTCCACACGTGTTGTCCAGCCTGTCCTAGCCATTTTCAGAAATGGAACACAGGGTAGAGCAGAAAAAAATGACACTACTGAGTCACACTACCTTCTAGTTTCTAAGCTGAATTCTTAAATTGACCCTGAGTTCCTGACTGAGAGAGAGACTTGCAATTTAGGATTTTTCTTCACAGGAAGGGGACTCTTCTGCTGTTTTTGTTGTTGTTGTTGTTGTTGTTGTTGTTGTTGTTGTTGTTTTGAGGGCACATAGTTGGAATCAGTGGATTTGAGAATTTTTTTCTCTCCTGTCTCAAAACACCAGGTGTAGCCAGTCCTTCATATGCAAATATGCTATTGTTATCCCTTGAAGTTTTACCTTTTTGTTACTCTGTAAATAAAATCCATTCAGCTTTTTTTTTTTTTTTTTTTTTGAGGAATTACTACTCAAACAGCTTCCATTTCCACAGAGCCTTATTGAACTCAAGCAGCTCAAAATTTTGGAGTGTCTTTTTTTACTACTGTTCCTGGGTGCACTGGTCCTTGTGTTTAGCTTGACTAATCTTAAGATTCAGAAGGGAGATTCATCTTCTTACATCCCCTCTCTATTTTGGTCTGCCTAGCTTCTGCCACTATGGGATTTCTCCATACTATGCCCAGTGCATGTATGAGGAACTCCAGAGGGATGACAAAAGAAATGCAAATGGATGAAAATACTGGGTTGGGGAAGGAACCTTTAATGAGATCTGGAAGTTTATTGATGTTAACTTTTTGAGTTTTGCTTCCCCTCCAAATAGTGAAGAAGTCTATCGGAATTGGAGAAAAGGACTTTTGACTTCAATGCCTATGTCCCTGTCACACTTATTTTATTTGCTGATTGTTTGGTTTAAGATTTAATTTTTTAAAGTTCATATATGTTAATCTAATCAATATCTTTCTGTTATACTGAATCATTTTAAGCTAACATTTTTTGCCCATTAGATGCATTTTGTAACATTATTTGTACCCTTCCCCTATGACTGTACTGAAGAACATAGCATTGTAAAAGCCCATAGTCATCTTATACAAACCCTTTTCAATGTAAAAAAAAACCCATAACTCCTTATGTATGCTGGATTTGTCAACTGATCCATTGAGATCACATATTGCTTATACAGACATTTTCTTCCTTTTTGGCTTTGTTAATTGTCACATAGATGATGATGGATGGACTCCATCAAAACTGTTTACAATTGTATACAATCTTTGGAGAATATAATGACTTAAGAATTTAAATTGTAATTTTAAGGAGTCTTCAGAAATGATTTTAGTTATCTAGTAGCTTTTGGAAGGATATTTTAAATTTATATATGTCTGTGTGTGTGTGTGTGTGTGTGTGTGTGTTATAACGAATGTTGAATTAAAGGTAGAGAACAAAAATAGAAGTTCCTGCAAAAAAGTTTTATATATAAAGCAGAAAGCCAAAAGTAGTTTATGCATGCATGGTATTTTAATTCTTCAGTTTTTTTAATACTTCCGCCAGAACAATCTAGATTTCTTGGTGATGTTATAGACCCCAAAAGGTTTTCATCAGGAGTACAGAGGTTTCTGTTTTTTCTAGGCTCTTCTGCCAAATTTTGAAGTAATGGCAGTAATAGACTTTGTTAAAAATATCTTTGCTAAGGTTGAAAGATTTGCTACTTTTGTAGAACTTGTAACAAATATCCATCAATTCATAGGTTTTAAATGTCACCTAGCAGGTGGCTATATAGAGACTCATGGGAATCCTAGATATGATAGTGGGTTGGTTTGTTATTATCATTAACTGAACTACTGTGAATTTTGCGAATTTTGGTACTTTCTTTGAATGTGCCTTATCTACTGTACTACTATTCTTTATAAAAACTCTTCTTTGTGAAAATCATTTGCAATCACACGATGGTTCATGGGCAAATTAAAAAGGAAATGGATCTCATTTTTTGGTGAGGAACCTTTGTATTCTACCTCTCCTTGGCTGACACAGTGTGTCACTGATTGTAAGCTATATATTTTTTATTTTTATAACAATTTAAAATATTTTTTCCTTGTATTTGCAATATAGCATCTGTCTGATTCCAGGAGAAGGGAACACAAAAAAGCCACTGCAAAGTGCCAAAGAAGCATGAAACTAACCTGCATAGAGCCAATCAAGCACAAGGTAAAAAAACCCAACCAATCCCAGTGGATTTGATGAGATTTTGAGCCAAGACAAGAGGACTTGAACTTGTTTGGGGTTTGAGGTTGCAGCTGCTTTGACATATGTCAGAAGCAGGACTTCCCTGAGCCTTAACAAGCACCTCACTTTGGCTGCCATCCTGGCTCCAATAATCTAGTCCCTTTTCTGTCTTTCATAGTGTGGTAAACTTTCTGTAGTCGTAGTTACTGATTGGGTAAGTGTATGATTACATAAATCACTTTAATTGGGCCCTGATTCAAGGACCTGTTATAGTTTTATTTTTCCTTTATTTAGATTTTTTTAGACATAAGACTTTGACATTTTTATATTTCATCCACAAGTTATTTTTTTCTCTTTTATTTGGATTTTATTTATGTTTTTGATTTCTTTTGCCAGTTGATTCATATACCTCATAATTCAGCTATGCATCCCTGAGTGATCCCTGTGTTTGTCATCATCCTTCTCAGGGGGTAGAACTATGTTATTGTTGTGAACTTTGATTTGAATTTGAGCCAAATTTAGAATAAGAAACTACCTCCCAGAATCCAGAAGGCAAACTTTTTGAAGAAGGTGCCATGAAGATGCCTGCAGAGACCACATGCTGTATCAGAAGATCCAGAGTGAACTTTGCAATATGCCAAATTGAACTATGGGGAATTGAATGCATTTGTTTTGAATGTACACTCTTATGCCAAAGGGGACTGCCCTCAAATTGGCTTTTTGTCAGCCTATCAATTGATGGTTTTGTTCTCTTTTTTCTTTTATCCACAAATTATTGTAATTTATAAGTTGGTTATGTTTAAAATAATCCCTTTGGGGAGACTGGTCTCCCAAAGGCACACAGAGGGGAATGTATAGTTAGAAATTCTTGAACCCTTGGACTTCATCCCCCAGAAGTCCTTTAGTATTTCCCAGAATTCCTTTTGATCTCTCCACCATGTTGCATAGTCATATTTTGTATATAGTTTGCTGTAAGCGCTTCCTCTTCCTCTTTTTTCCCATGTGTGGGGCTGAGGAAGGTGGTTTTTTGCTCTAGCTTTTTCTGTTAGTTATTATTAATAAATTTTATTAAATATAATATTTAGAATATTGGATATTAATTTTAAAAGTCACATTAGTTAATCATTAAGCACAGATCTTAAATTTTTATTGGGTTTTTAGTAGCAATGAATATAGCTACAAAAGGCAACTATATAAAAGTTTGCCTTATTCTTTCAGAATTTTTCTAAGGCTTAAGCAAAATGTCTAGGTAGGGTGGTTCAGTGAAGAATATAATGAATTTCTAATCTTAAATCCTAAATTCTAATCCCAGCTTTTGCATTTGTTACCTGTTTGACTTTGAGCAAATTGCTTCATTTCTCTTAGCCTCAGTTGGACTAGGTGCTTTCTAAGGTGCATTCCATTTAGATCTGTGATTTTGTGATCCTCTGTTGTTTTCCCTCTCCCTTGGTGGACATCTACTGCATGTGTGCATACCACATTGGGTTTTGTCTCTGGGAGCAAGCCATCCCCAAAACAATGCCCTGAGAAACAAGGATCCTGGACTCCAGCCCTGCAGAAGTTGGCAGCAATGCCAACTTTGGACATGAAAATG
This sequence comes from Gracilinanus agilis, assembly GCF_016433145.1. NCBI lineage: Eukaryota > Metazoa > Chordata > Mammalia > Didelphimorphia > Didelphidae > Gracilinanus > Gracilinanus agilis. The sequence goes on from NC_058131.1 coordinate 437,428,898, forward strand.
AGAGGGTCATTTCTATGTAGGAACTGAACTAATTTGTGAGCCTATTTCTCCATAAAGACCTCTGGGTACCCCTGGGGTCCTGGAGGTAGGTGGGAAATATTTGTCTCTTCTTTCCTTCCTTTCTTCCCTTCTTCCTTCCTTCTTTCCTTCCTTAGTCATACTATAAAACAAATCCTACTTTTATAGAGAAAAAAAACAACAGCACAACTGATGGATACATTGAAAAAGTTTCATCTCTTGTGCAATGTATAACATCTTTGGGCCTTCTGCCTCCACGAAGTGATGATCTGGGAAATGTCTTTTTATATCTCTTAATTTGAATACTGCTAGATATTTTAAATTTTGCTACATTTACTTTTGATTTTTTTTTGCATGTATAATTTTTTCTGTTGATGTTGTTGTAGTTAGGACTGCTGTGCTATGATCCATAGGGGTCACAAAGATTGGGACACAACTGAAAGACTGAGCAACAACAACAATTATCAAAATTAATATGTTTTTGTTTTTTTAGCTGCTTATTTTGCTCTGCATGAATTCATATTCATCTTTCCATGTTTCTCTGTATTCATTATACACACCATTTCTTATAGCATAGTAATATTCCATTATATTCATATTATCAAAATTTGTTTAGCCATTTCCCAATCAATGGGCACCTATTTTTATCCAATTTCTAGCTATAACAAAAAAAGTAAATATTTTTGAGTATATATATACTTTTGGTTCAAAGGATATAGATATTTTAATTTAATTGAATTGTTAAATTTAATCACTATGCATCTTTGAGTTTGCAGCCTTGTTTTTTTCTTCTTGAAGTATTTCTGAATTCTTTCAATCAGAATTTAATTTTCTATGTTCAGAAGTTCTGGACAGCTATCTTCTATTATTTCCTTCATTGTGACATTAAGATTTCTTTGTCCAGTCATGTTCTGCTGGGAGACCTATGATTCTTAGATTGTCTCTACACATCTTTGAGGTTTTTGTTTTGCTTGACTAGTGTGTAATGCAGGATTGATGCAAGATCTCTTGCATTTGCAAAATCACCTGAGGCAATCCTGGCAGTTAGGGCAACAGAATGTTGACCCAGCAAGTCCATGGTCTCAAGAAAAGACCATTGGAGCTGGGACTATAAATATCCCTGGAGAACCAACCTGGGGACGGATTTCCTTGACCTCTCCCAGACATCCAGCTACCCCTGGACTTACCCTTGGGCCCCAGGAGGAGGGACTTGGTGGGAGGTAGAAAGTGGGAAAATTAGTTACCTTAACCTAGCCAGAACACCCCTAAACCAAATCATTACCCTCATTTATCAAGCTGATTGACCACTCTGCATCAGGGCAGTGGAATTTATCCCTGGCTGAGGGGCTGGTTCCCTAAGTCTGATCTTACCTTCTGGGACCCTCTGCCAGCACTGGCCATTCACCCATAGCAACAGCTTTTCCAGACCTTAACCCTCTTCCCTCAGTCTACCCTTGTGTTTAATAAACCCCTCGGCCTGATTCAGAGAGTTTCAGTGATTCATTTATATCATCAACCAAGGCCAAGAGCTGAGGAGAAGGAAGATAGTTATCACTTGTTTCCTGAGGGGCTAGACCAGGCATCCATTTTATTCAGGAAGTGAACCAAATTCACTTCCTGTGGGCTTCCAGTTTCTTACCAGCAAGGAGGGCTCCTCCCTCCTCACCTTAAAGGAGTCTACAAACAGCAGGGAAACTGAGTGGTCATCTCAGTTCCAGACCTCACATCCCTGGCTGTCCCAAATCAACAAATACTAGAGTTGTAGGCTCCCTGGCCCAGAAGACTTGCTGGTACCACCACCCAGCCCCTCTATTATTAAGCCTGTAGAGCCCCTTTATTACAGTAGCACCTTTTTTACAGCTTATTTATTTTCATGTTATTACTATTATTATCATTTTGTTTTTCTCCTTTCTTTGTGCTTAACATGGTTTCTGGTACATAATGGGTGCTTAATAAATGCTTATTGAAGCCTTCCTCATCTTTGTCTCTTGGTTTCCTTTTCTTTAAGGCTGACCTAACATTCCACCTTCTTTAAAAATGAGACATTATCTCATTGTTAAATTGACTGTTTAGTCAATAAACATTTCATAAGCACCTTCTGGGTACCAGAAACTATACTAAGCACAAAGAAAGGAAAAAAGTGAAATGATAATAATACAAATGAGACAATGAGACAAACTCATTCCTGAATTATTGCAATGGCCCACTGGTTTGTCCCCTTGTCACAAATCTCTTCCTAATCCAACCTATCCTCCATTTAGTTGTCAAAATTGTCTTCCTAAAATGCAGGTTGGACAATATCATCCTCCCTTCCTCCAAGCCAATAATCTCCAGTGATTTTTCTATTGCCTACAGGATAAAATAGAATATCCTCTATTGGGCTTTTAAAGTCCTTCATCTCTGATCTCTGCCTACCTTTTCATTCTTCTTACACTTTACTCCTTTTCACATATTCTGAAATCTACTACAACTGGCCTCCTTATCTGAACATTTTCACTGACTGTCCTCCAGACTTCTTCCTCATCTTTATCTCTTGGTTTCTTTTTCTTTAAGTCTCACCTAAGATTCCACCTTGTTTAAAAAGCCTTTCCTAGTCATCAATCTTATTTCTTTCCAAGATTAGTTCCATTTTATCCAATATATATCATGCCTGCATATAGTTTTTAGAAAATGTTTTCTCCCTCATTAGGCTGTGTGAGCTCTTTGAGAGCAGACTGTTTTTTTACCCCTTTCTTTGTCTCCATAGCACTTAGTACAGTGCCTGGCACTTATTTGGTGCTTAATAAAAGATAAAAGACTGACTGGCTGAGGTAATATATACTATTAGATACTTTTGTAGGCAATGTATTATAGAATACATGCAAAGATAAGATCCATAGATTTGTTGCCTTCAAGAAACACATGTATGACAAAAATATACATTTAAAATGAGTCTGTGAAAAATGTGTTATGTGTCAGCCAGTTCCAGAAAAATCACAAGTTAAAGTTATAATTCAAATTCAAAAATATGAAAGAACTAAGAAAGATAGCATGACAACTATATCATGATTAAATACGCAATTGAAAGAAAAAAAATCAATGCTTTTCTGCTTCATTTAGTTGCTAAGTTGTGATTATAAAAAGAAAGGTAAAAACAATGTTTTGGCCTTCAAGGAGCTTCATTCTAATGGCAAAGGCAACATGTACATACAAGATTATACACAAGCTAGATAGATGGAAGTTTAAGAGGAAAAATATTGGAGAGGAAAAGGGATAGTATTAGGAATAAGGAAGCTAAGAAGCAGAAGTGAGAAGGGAAGAATGTTAAAGGCATGGGGGTAGCTAGGGAAAAGGCATAGAAATGTCCAGTGGAGGTACAACAATTAGGCCAATGAGCTAGATTCTAGAATGTAGGGAGGGGAGTGAAGTAATTATAAGAAGACTGGAAAAGTAGGAAGGGGCCAGATTGTGAAAAGTTTTGAATGTCTAACAGCAGATGATAGGAAACTGTTACAAACTATTTGAGGAAGGGGCAGTAACATGATAAGATCTGCACTTTAGGAAAGTCATTTTGATAGTGTAATGAAATTGGATTGGAGTAGGAGACTTGGGCTAGGGAAACCAATTAGAAAGCTGTTGTAATAATCTAAATGAGAGATGGTAAAGACCTGTATGAGGATCCTGGAAGTGTGAATAGAAAGAAGGAAACAAAAATAAGAGATGTGAATATATAAAAGATGCAATTTGACAACAGATTGAATATATGGGGTGAGGGAGAACAAAATGGTACAGAATGACACCAATGTTGTGATCTAAGGTGACAGAGAAAATTTTGGAAGTGGTTGTTGTTAATGTGTTCTGTTTGGATATATTGATATGCAAATGCCTATAGCACATGTAGTTTTGAGATGCTCAAAAAGGTAATATGGTCCTAGATCACAGGAGAGAGACTAGGGCTAGAAATATATCTGGAAATCATCTTCATTAAGATGGTATGTAAATATATGGAGCTTATGAGATCACCGAGCACAACCCATCTATGTCCTCTCAGTCTTATGAGGCCTTTGTCAAAATCTTCCTGTACTGAGGCTTTCCTTTAGAACTCTTAATATTGTGTGCCTTTTCCAAATGAGTGTGGGGAGATTGTCCATTGTTTGAGGTAAATACATCGTTGCTGACTGCTTTATGCTGCTTTTCTTATGTAATCTTTGGTCAATAATGCTTTGTATAGTCTGCTTATATCCACCATACATCTTCCCACTTCACTGGAGATTGTATTCTTCCATACTATACAGTCCCACAATAGTACTAGAAGATATTTTTAGCTAAAGAGAATATCAATATAAACCTGGTGGCATACATTTGTTGTTTATATTTATATTCTGAACTTAACAAACACTTAATGAAATGAGCATTTCCCTATGTCATTTTATCATCCACTGGTCTCCTGCCTTTGGAGAAAAGGGAGAAATTCTCAAGCATGTCTTTCTTATTGCCTTTTGGGGTAAGGTTAGAAACACCATATTTCTTAGTTGGACCTGTTATTTTTACAAAGACTGACAAAGAATTAGAGCATAAAAATCTCACAAAGATGTAAAAAAATTAAATACATCCTTTGCTAATTACAATGAAATAAAATTATATTCAACTGGAGGATTTTTATCAAAGAAAGATGGAAACTAAATAATTTAATTCTAAAAAATTGGTGAATAAAAGAAAAAACTAAAAAATTAAGGACTTTCCCTCTTTTCCTCTCTTCCTCATCTCATGTTACTCAGGTGTCTTCTGCTGGTGGCCTTACTTCTTATTAAGGCTAATCCCTCAGCCTGCACAAATGATCCCATTCCATCTTGTCTCCTCTAACATATTGTCTCTGTTATCCCTATTTTCTTATTTATCTTTTGTCTCTCTAGGTCTATTGGCTGCTTCCCTATTGCCCACAAACATGCCTCGACACCCCATCCTCAAAAAGATCTCACTTGATTCTTTTATTTCTGCTAAAGTCCTGTAAGATGCCTCCACTTCCTTTCCTCTCTTTAACTCCCAATTATACGGCTTCTGACATCATTCCAAGTAAACTACTCTCTCCAAGTTTATTGGTGACAGACTTCCAGGTTAAGATGGCCCAAGAGTAGAAGAAAGGCTCTTCCTTTCCTCTCCACCAACCAATATAAAGTACCTCAAAAAGACAATAACCAAAATCAGATGAGTGAAGGGGTTCCACTGTAGGGTGCAGCATTGAAGGTGGCAGAGTTTGGGCATTTCCACACTAAAAGGGGGCAAAATTACTCCCACCAAAGCATGAGCTCATCACCACCCCTCCCCGACTCTACCTATGGCACCAGAGTCAGAGAGAGTGTGTAGCAACCTCTCTGGTTCTTGGGGGGGCTGGCTGAGGACACCACAGACTTACCCCAGAGAGAAGCAAGACTTGGGACCCCAGGAGGCTGAGGAAAAGTGGAGATTGGACCATGAGATTGGGGAGAGAGGGACTGCTCATAGCAGACACTGTTGGACACTTGAAAAATAGCCTCAGGGCAAAAACCTCTTTGGAGGTCAATACAGAAAGTTGCCTACCCTCCTCACTCATATTTCTACAGGACCATCTCTAGGTTCTCAGGAGCTGGCTGAGGACACCACAGATTTACCCCTGAGAGTAGCAAGACTTGGGACCCCAGGAGGTTGAGGAAACATGGGGATTGGGCACAGAGATTGGGCAGAGAGGTGCTGCACACAGCAGACACTTCAGAGACTCAAAAAATAGGCTCAAGGCAAAAACTTCTCTGGAGCTCAATACAAAGATTGCCCACCTTTCTCACTCAGACGTCTGACTGGGAAGAAACAAAGCAATGGCCACCAATGCCCAAGAACTACAATCCACAATTACAAAAAAAACAAAAACAAAAACAAACAAACAAAAAAAAAACCTTGAACCTAGATAATTTTTATGCATAAAAATTCCATACCACAGAGGAGACAGCAGAAGATGACAAACAAGTAAACACATACAAACCTACCAAGAAAAATGGAAATTGGTCACAAGCTCTTGAGGAGCTCAGATTTGAGATTATGAACCAAATTAGAAAGATTGAAGAAACTTGACAAGAAAAGTGGGAAATCGTTTAAAAAGAAAAGAACAGTTTAAAAGACAGAAACTCCCACTTGGAAAAAGAAGTCCAGAAATAAAATTAAATGATAAGCAAATTGGAGAACAGAATTGAATAGATGGAAACCATGAAAAGGAGGATAGACCAAACTGAAAAGGAAAATCAATTGTTCATAGCTGAAAGCCAGTCTTTAAAAACCAGAATTGGGCAAGTAGAAACTCTCAAGACAAGAATTAATAAAGTAAAGTCAAAAGAACGACACAACAAAAGGAAACATGAAATATCTCACTGAGAAGATGACTGACTTGGAAAACCAGTCTAAAAGAGACAATTTGAGAATCTTAGGTCTACCTGAAAACCTAGAAATAAACAGAAATCTTGACATCAAACTACAATAAATTATCCAAGAAAACTGCCCTGATGTTCTTCAACAAGAGGACAAAATAGACATTGGAAGAATCCATAGATCACCCTCTACCTTAAATCCTCAAATTTATCAGTGATCTTTGAACTGCCAGATCCAATGGTTAGTCCTCATTCTTCTTGACCTCTCTGCAGGCTTTAACATTAGCAATCATTCTCTTCTACTTGATAATCTTTTCTCTCTAGGTTTTTAGAACACTCCACTCTCCTGGTTCTCTTTGAATCTATCTGATGACTCCTTTTCAGTTTTCTTTGCTGGATGTTCATCTAGGGCATTTTCATTAACCACAGGTAAGCCACAGGGATTTGATCTGAGCTTTCTTCTTTTTTCTCTCTATACTACATCATTAATCTCATTAACTCCCAGGGAGTAATTATCTTTTCTATGCTGATGATTCTATCTATCCAGCCTTAACCTCTCTGCTGACCTCTAGTCTAACATTTCCAATTGCCTTACAGATATTCATGAATGAGACTCCAGTTAACACCTTAACCTCAATAAGTCTAAAATTGAACTCATTTTCTTCTTCCCCTAAAATACTACTAACTTTCCAATTCCCCAGGCTTGCAACTTAGGTATTATCTTTAATCAGTGTTTCTCACCTCTCTCCTCCATATTCAATGTTAAGTTCTGTCATTTTCATTTTTGCAACATCACTTGACTATGTCCTATTCTCCTCTATGTAGTATACAGAATTGGGGTCATTTAGTTTTTTCTAGCTTTGGCTGAGTTCCAAAAGCTGTTAGAGTTTAGAATCTGGAGAAGAGGCAGTTGACTAGATCTTCCGTAGAGGGAGGTGGTCAATGAGCGAGCTGCTTTGATTATCTAGCTTTAATATTGAAATTTAGCCTAGCTTTGATATATTTACTTAAGACATTATTATTTTAGATAAATCCTTTATATCTTCCTTTCCTAACACCATCCCTGCCTTCCCTCCCTTACCTTAGTGTCTGTGGAGTTAATAAGGAGAGTAATTAGAGAGGAGTTAAATCTGTGAAGAGTTATCTAATTGACAGCATTAGTTATAGTTAGTCAAATCATCATTTATTACCTTTAGATAGCCATAGCATTTTGTAAAGCTGTGTTTAAAAGGCAGGTCCTTACTCAGACTCCATCTTTACTTCCCTTCCCCCACCTGAGGTTCCTGAGACAACTGATAGGGCTTTCCTTTGATCCACCTTCCTAACAAACATCCTTCAAACAAAATAAACCCTTTTGTGTTTCAATAGCCCTATTAGTGTAATTTGTCTGTTAGTTATCAAGAGGGAAGAAGAGGGAAAGAGACTATGTACTCTGGGCTTAGAGGGAAGCTGGGGCATCCATCTTGAAGGAAGGTGTTACTTCAAAATAGGTCCCTTCCTGTGAAATTAACAAAAGCCTGTTTGTTAATTTCAGTCTAGTCTATTTCCCTCAGTTTGTGTTTGAGTCTAAGTCCCAGTTTGTAAGCCTGCTGTGTTTGTCTGTTTAGTTTAACTTCTCTTCTCCCTAAAAGATGTCTGTTTCCCTTCTGTGTTATACTCCTGACTTCAGTCCTATTATACCCTGAATCTCCTTTAATCCCAGCCTACCTGAAACCGAGATTACCCACTTAGCAAGTCTCCAATGTCCTCCTTTCAATTTCCCTTATCCCAAACACCTTCCCTCAAATTATCCACATAACACTCCTTCATATTCAATGTTAAGTTCTGTCATTTTCATTTTTGCAACATCACTTGACTATGTCCTATTCTCCTCTGAACACTGCCACCATCCTGATACAGGCCTTCATCATCTCATGCTTGGATTTTTGCTGGTTGGTCTACTTGCTACAAGTTTCTCCCAATTACAGTCTATTCAACCACCAAACTGATTTTCTTAAAGTTTCCTAAAGTTGGTTCAATTATGCCATTCAATATACACTCCAGTAGTCTCTATCACCTCCACAAGCAAATAAAAAAAGTTATATCTATTTGGCATTTAAAACCCTAGTTCCCCTCTCTAATTTTCAGTCTTATAAAGTACCCTGCACTGGTACTTTAGCTCACATTCCTACTAACCCGCTATACATATAATCTTTAATCCAGTGACACAGGGTTCCTTGCTGTTCTAGGAACAAGTTGTTCTGTCTCTAAGATCTGAGCATTTTCTCTGGTTATCCTTCATGCTTGCAATGCTCTGTCACTTCATCTTTACCCCCTGGATTCCTTGGAGTTACATCAAGTCCCAGCTAAAATCCCACTTTCTATAAGAAGACTTCCCAATTCCTCTTAATTCTAGTGCCTTCCCTCTGTTAAGTATTTACTATTTATCCTGTATATAATTCATTTGTACATATTTGTTTCCTTGTTCTCTCTCCTTGAGTTGAGGGACTGTCTTTTGCCTTTCTTCACATTCCTAGCTCTTCTCACAGTTCCTTGTATAATGGGGAACTGTCATAGAGGGATGTGAGATGCTACAACCCATCTAGGAATTCCCCAGGGCCAGTAAAGCACAAAACCCATGGCTTGTAAAAAACACAATTTATTTTATAGAGGGAATAAGGAAAACTGGTAGGCTAGACACTAATAATCATAGAAACTAAGCTCCACCCAAACTTCTACATCTCCTGCAAAAAGGAGAGTCTCTGTCTCTTCTCTGGGCCCTGCCTACAGCTCCCTGATATTAACTAAAAAACACCCAATGCTATCTGACTCTAACCTGTTCTGCCCACTAGTGATTAACAAAAAAGGAAAGGGACAAGCCTGGGTTTGACTGCCCTAAGTAACCCAAAGTCCCAGATGAAAATCTCTGGATTACCTTGGCCAAAGAGGATTTCTAGAGATGATCTCTGGCAAATGATCTCTATACTCAGGATAACAGTTTTCTCCAAAGCAGGTCCTCAACCTAGAAGTCAAATGACCTCTCCATGAAATTATGACTATCTAGGCAGAATCTCTCAGAGTAAAACCTCCTTTCAGCTTGATGAAAAAGCAAGGCAGAGAGTCAAATCTTCTTTCACGGTCAGTTGAAATCCAAGAAGGAAGTAGTGACAGTTCAAGCAGTAGCATTCCCACCATTCTTTCCTCCTTCTCAGAATCCTCTCCTAGAGCTCGTATCAAAATTTCCTTCTTTTAGCTACTCCCTGAAATCACTCTGTCCCTAACTTATTCCTACATTACGCCCTCTGAGCATCTGACCAATTCTATATGCTTATCAGTATAAAAACCCCCCTTATTTTAAACCTATTCTATCTTACTTATCTAATGCCACAACAAATGGTTCTTATCTAAAACTTAACTATCAATTCCTCTCTAACACTACCTTACACTAAAAAATTTAGGAAAAAGGGAAAATCCAATAAGGAATCACATAAAGGAAAACAAATACAAAAGTTGCAATAACAATAGCAAAACTCAACATACAGAATGTAACAAAAAATTGTAAAAATTACAGATAACCCAATGTAGCATATGCTTTTACATTAAACTATATAATTGTGCAAAACTTATACAAAATGTATCTTAAAACTATTAGCTGAAACAATTGCAAAACAAAAGTTTTCCTTATGCTAAATCTTATTCTGTACAGAAAAGAAAACTGTCTACAGAAAACTGAAAACTAAGTATTTTATCCTAAAAATCCTATCTTTGGAACCTTTAACTATATACACATTTTACAGATATGTAGAAAAATAATTTCTGTACAAATTTACAAATATATACAGAATATAAAATACAAATTTTTCTCTCTCAACTATTTGTACTCAAATTTACACAAATATACAGAAATATACAAAAATATATAAGAATATACAAAATATAAATAATATACAAATTTTACAATGCCTATACAAAATTGACACAAAGTTTATAATATTTACACGTTTACACACCTATTTACTCACTCATGTATACAAAAATTACAATATCTACATATTTACACACTTGTTTACACATTCACCCTATATTACACAATGATACAAATCCTATATAGAAAACATATTACAAATACATACAAAGTATTTTACAGATATGTACATGTTGTGTAAGAAAATCACCACCCTATGAAAATACTAAAAAATAAAACCCCCAAACAAAAAAATCTATATAATCCTATATGTATCCTGATGTTACCTTAGTGAAATATCCCAAATACATTTAATCCAGGTAAGACAATATACATATAATAAATATCCTTTTATTAATATGTCCTAAATGTATATGTTGGATTCAATTATACTCACCAGATCTTGAGATACTTCTCTTCCCATGTTGTCTGTTGTCTCTCTTCATCTATCTTCTTCCTCTGTGCTATATAATATGTACTAATGCAAATATCTACAGTGACCATATGTTTTGTGGGCAACATGTTACAAAACCTTACAATTTAAATACAAATCAGTTCATTATCCTCTTCTGTAATAGATCCTTGAATAAAAAGTCTATTATCTATCAAAGTCCAGTCTGCTGTACTTCCTCTGTGATTTGTCCGTGATATCTTTTTCTTCAGTCCTTTTCTTCTGATCTGTTGTCTTCTTTGTCTGATCTGTTGTCCTCTTCCCTGATCTTTCTGCCTGCAGATGTGTTGCATGATAATAATCTCTCCGGTATCTCTCCATCATCTTCTTCTTCTGGATCTCTTTCTTCTTCTTCTCCCTCTACTACTCTAGGAACATTTTTAACATGCAAGCAATGGAACCACGACTATTTGTCTACTACTTGAATTGTGGAAGGTGAAATTAAAATAACAGTGGATAGGCCAATTCATGTTTGTTATGTTGCCGAGGTTTTATTAAAATTCTTTATATAAACTGAGTCACCTGTCTTAATGTTATGTAATGAATAATCCAGAGGACCACTATGAACTAAAAGTCCCATATCTTGCAGTTCTCTTAATCTGTCTTGTAAAGCATTTATGTAGGATGATATTTGAATGTTGCCCCCTAACATCAATACATAGGCAGTTTTACAACTCTTGGCTTGTAAAGGTAGATGACTATACAACATTTCAAATGGAGACACATGAATATCAATCTTTGGGTTTGTATGGATATAGAATAACAAAAGGGGTAAGATGTCTGGCAATTTCAGATGCATCTCAGTACAAAGTTTCCCTGCCATGGTCTTGATTTCTCTATTTATTCTTTCTACTTGGCCTCAATTCTGTGGCTGATACAGAACATGAAACTTTGTTGAGATAGATTCCCAAGTTCTCATACACATGCTTTAGAATGCTATCTGTAAAATGGGCCCAGATGGCAGATGGAAATGCTTCTGGCCATCTAGTCAATTTATCTACTAATACCAAATAAAACTTATATTTCCCTGCCTTAGGCATAGTAATATAATCTGTTTGTAGATTTTCAAAAAGAGTGTAAGCTAATGGTCTCCCACCTAGACCTCCTTTCTTAAACACTGATTGAATTTCTGACAAATAGAACAACTGGAACAAATTTTCTTTGCCACGGTGGTAATTCCTGGGGCTATCCACATTCTCTTTACAGTATCAACCAAAGCCTGTGTCCCAAAATAGCTTTTGTTATGAACAGCCTGGAAAATATGATTGAAAAATGCCTTTGGGAGTATTGGCTTTTCTGATGATACTCATATGCCATTCTCTTTCTTATTTCTTAAATTATGCTGTCATGGTTGAAATTCTGAGTCTAGATATGCTCTTTCAAGATCTTCAGATTCTATGACTGAGAAATTCATTATATAGGCTGGAGCAGCATAACGAGCAATAACATCAGCACAATGGTTACCTCAAGAAACTGGATCTCTACCAAAAGAATGGCTTTGGCAGTGTATTACAACCAATTCTTTTGTTTTTTTTTAATAGCAGCCAGTAACTCTGTAATAATCTCCACATGTGCTATCTGCCTTCTCCCTGATGTAATAAAATCTCTCTGCTTCCAGATGGAACCAGTTGCATGGCATATAGAGACTGCATAATGGGAATCTGTATAGATATCAGCCCTTTTGCCTTCAGATAACAAACAGGTATATTTCAGAGCTACTAACTAAGGCCCTTGTGAACTCATGTTCTTGGGCAATGAACCAAACCACAGTGTCTCAAATTCAGTGACCACTGCAGCCCCTATAAAATGGATACCATTCTGCATGAGACAAACCATCTGTATAAAGCACAAGGTCAGGATTATCCAATGGTGTGTCTTTCAAATCCTGCCTCAGTTGTTCTATTAATTGGACTCCTTCAGTACAGTCATGCAAATGCTCTTCATTTGTAGGCAAATCAGGTAATAGTGTAGCTGGATTTAAAACACTACACGTCTTGATTTGTATTTTTCCATTCCCAAGAAGAACTATATCATATTTGGCTATACGTTGGTCAGAAAAAGCCTGAGTGTGATATCTCAGCATAAGGGTATGGGCAATTTGGTGTGGACAAAATACTGTCAATGGGCACCTGAGAACTAAGCCTGTAGACTTTTGCACAAATAATAATGCAGCAGCCACTCCATGAAAACATGGAGCTATCCCAGCTGCAATAGGATCTAGCTGTGCACTATGTAAGAGGGAAAATTTAGTTATTTATAGATATATATTTAAAGTGTGGCCGCCAGGAATCAACAATTCAGGTTGATTCTGTAATTAAATCAGACCCAAATCAGCATCCAGTTGAGGAAAGTTTATTTACAATCTGGAAGGTAAAGAGTAGGAATAAAGAGAAAGGGAGAGGCTAGTCCAGGCCAAAGGCCTGGACGGAGAGAGAAAGTTAAAAGGCTAAATAAATGAAGCTGTGAGCCACAAGGCCCAACAGCCAGATAGGCAGAGTTTGGAAGTGGCCCAGCTAGGCCAAGGAAGTCAGCCTAACTTACCCACGTGACAATACAGAGTGTAAGCGTTCTGTGGTCTCAGGAGATCCTTCAGCACCAAGTTCAAGAAGGCAACTGCCTCAACAGGAAGTCAGTAACATACTTAAAGAGATAGTGTCTTTCATCACTTCCTGTGGGTCCACCTCTAATTCAAATGGACAAATGGCAGTCTCTACATTGATTTGGACTGCCCCCTGTTCTTGATTTGTTACTTATTGTCACATGTGGGTAACTCGTCTTCCCTCCCCACTAAGGAAGGTGAGGATTATATCATTTCTACGCCTAGGATAGGTAGATTTTTGACTATGAATGGGCTCAAGCTAATTCCATTTACACACTGTGATATGCATTTGGGAGATAATTTGGCCCTAAAGTCTGTGCAAGAACACCTGAAGCTATTCCTTTCCACTTATGAACAAATATCACAAAAGGTTTTTCATATTCTGGGATACCAAGTGCTGGAGTAGATAGAATTGTTTCCTTAAGTTTTGTTATTGCCTGTAGATGTTTTGGCTTCAATTTGAGCAGTTCAGGTTCTGCATCTCTTGTTAAATCAGTAAGTATTTTGGTCAACTCACTGTACCCAGGGATCCATTGTCTCCAGAAACCTGTTGTACACAGTACGGCTCTTAGTTGTTTCTTAGTCTTTGGGGCACTTAGCTTCGGATGTCTGCTATATGTTTTTGGAAAATGCTTCTAGAGCCTCCAGATAAAATAAATCCCAAATACTCAACTCTCGGAAATCACCATTGAAGTTTAGCCTCAGATTCCTTTTGTCCCCTTTTACACAACTCATACAAAAGACATTTGCTATCCCTTAAACATAATTTAGCACTGGAAGAAGCTAAAAGTATGTCATGGACATATTTGGACAAATTTGCTGTCTTTAAATCTGATTATCTCTAGATATTTGTTAAGGATTTGCAAAAAGAAAGATGAACTTTCTCAGAACCCTTGAGGCAAATGAATCCAACAGAAACTTCTTCCTGTCAGGTGAAAGCAAATATCTTTTGTGAGTCTTTGTGTATTGGTATAGAAAAGTGGAACATGATTCTACCACCATGAAATATCTAGCACTGCTTCATATTGATGAGATAATTGTAGCTGGACTTGAAACAATAGGAGGGGACTTTACTCATTTATAGTCCTTAAATCTTGGACAAATCTGTAATTTTGGTTTCTTTATTGGGAGAAAGGGTGTATTGAACTCAGAAACACATTGAACTCAGAAAACAGGACCATAATTCCTTGTTCTAGTAATGACTCTATGATGGGAGTGATACCATGTACTGCCTCTTTGTTTAAGGGATTCTGTGCTGTACAAGGTGGTGGACCTTCTTTGGTCTTAACTTTAATTGGAGCTGCAGATTTTAATAGACCAACATCTGTAGAATGAGAAGCCCATACCTGTTCTGGTATATCATCAGATATAGGATAAACTCTCTCCCTCTTTGTGCTTCTTTCTCAACTGTATGTAAGAATAAAATTGGGAAAAGATCCAGAGCTCTTTCAGGAAGTTCTAAATTTATATCCCCTGTTGGTGTACATTGAATGGTAGTTCTTAATTTACATAAAAGATCTCTCCCAAGTAAATGAATAGGCAAATTGGGCATTAGCAAGTGTCATATTCAAGCTCTGGGAGTTGAGAGTCATATCTTGATTGACAGGTGAAGACAATTGGACATCAAAATGTTCCCAGAGACCATGAGGACAGGAGGAAAGGCAGTTGGGCAGAGAGGGTATAAATACCCTGGCAACCCCTGACAGGGACATCCTTGGACCCCGTGTCTTTTGGGACCTTGGCTTTGCTTTGGCTGAGCCTTGCCTAAACTCTTGCCTTGGACATTTGATCTTGAACATTGATTGACCTGTGGATCCTCTGATTCTCTCTGAATCCCTAGATATTTAGGCACCTAAACCATCTCTAGATATTTAGGTATCCTGGGGCCCCGGGGGAATCTGGGAAGTGGGTAGGAGAAGAAGAAAAGGGTGGCGAAGGGTGGAATTTCCTGAAGGCTGTAGCAAACAAGTAGCAGTAAGAAGCTGAGAGAAACCATCATCAATGTTTGTGTCATCCAAACAGTTTGCTTACTCTGGTTTGGCTGTGGCCAGGCTGAGCCAGAGGAGGTGAAGAACAAGCCAGCATTACTGAACAGCCTACAGTCCTGAGGGATTATTGTCATAGATTTAGTGATAGGGTCACTTATTCCCCAACCCTTTCCTGATTATTCCTTTCCCTTGTTAAATAACATAAAGTTATTAAGTACCTTTGTTGTTTTTAAAAATGATGAAGGCAGATATTAAAAGGGAAAATAGTATTTTAATAAAAGCCATGCTGATAGAGATAAATTATTAGACCATGCACCTGTAAGAATTCAGACTGCCGCATCAGCAATTTTACCCTTTCGTACCTTCATGCGCTCAGGTAACAAAAGAGCCCGCCTCTCCTGACTCCAGGAGTCTTATCCCCTCTCTTAAATCATCACGCTTCCTGTCTGCCTCCATTTTTACAAGAGGAATCATGGGAAATGTAGTTTTCCAAAGTCCCCTAAAATGTCCACAGAAAGTTTGTCATATAATCTACATACCTTAATGCTCAAATGAGCCCCAAATGGCTCTTAAATAGAGTCCCAGAAATTCTAAATAACACATTACCCCCCTGTGATCCTTTGAGAGATAAATCTCCCCAATGGGTCAGGAAAACATAATCAAATTAGAGTTTACAATAATTCAGAGGTAAAAGGGAAAATAAAGGGAGAAAGAACAAAACAAATGTTCAGTGCATTGACAAAAACCATTTAGGGGGCAGTCCCCTTTTCTGGCATAAAGTGTCCATTTTAAATAAATGCATCCAACTCATTCAACCTCCATAGTTCAAATCAACTGCACCCCAAAGTTCAAATTTGGATCTTCATGATCCAGTGAAGGCTCTTCAGGCATCTTCATGGTGTGGGGAGATGGCACAATCCTTATCCTGAAATTACTCTCAAAGAATTTAAACTTAACATTATAGATTATAAAACATACAATTTCTTCTGATAATCATACATTATGCCCCTGAGATTACTCCTAAAGGAGTAAAAATTAACTTGCATTATAGATTATAATTCAGACATTATGATTATAAAAACTTAACAAACACACCCCTGAGAGAAATTCTAAATAATACCTTACTCCCCTGAAGAGGTCAACCAAGGATGCATGGCTGAGTCACAGGGGTTGCATGAAATCAATTGGCAAAAGAAAAAAATAAAAAAGAATAGCAGGCCCTTGAATCAAGGCCCAATAAAAGTGATTTAAGCAGTTTGAAATTACCCATTCAGGGCCAGGACTACAGAAAATTGCCATTCTCTCTCTATATGAGAAATAAGGGGAACATCTCTCTCTAGTCTGATTTGCCTTCAACTTCTCAGGGAATGAGCCAATAAGTAACCAATGTTAGGTGCTTTACTAGGAATCTAAGTTAAAGGGGACCCTCATCCTCTAAAATGTTAGAAAAGACTGGGACTCCAGAACTCAAACCCCAGTTTCAAGCCCTTCAGTATTGACATAGAACTCCTGCAATCCATGCAGATTCTCAGTCAAGTTTCCATGGCCTAGTGGTTCTTGTGTTCCCTTCTCCTGGAAACATACAGAGAGGCATTAAATCACAGTCCCATGGTATTTACCAATTATTGACAGGTTACCATAGTCTCAGGCTTTTCAGGTATGTATCATTATAGCAAATATATATTTGCATTAAGCTTATATCACTGTAAAATAAATAAAAGGATAAATAGTGATTATATATGTACTTCCAGTACAAGATGAGAAAAAGGAAAAATTAATTGCTCTGATTAAATAAAAGAATGTTTAAAAATCAGAAATATATATATATGCACATATATATACATATATATGTATGTATGTATGTATGTATGTATATAAAGCTTAGAACTAGTGAAGGGTTTTTTACCCAAAAATGAGATTCATTTTCTGTGAGTGTAAATGGGTTTTACAAAATAGCAGATTCACAATGCACATTCAAATAGAGTACCATAACTTCTAATAACACATTATTATAATCACTTGCTATGATGTAAAAAAAATGATATACTTGTTACAAATTTCAAACCTTGGATAAGATATTTTCTCAACAAACTCTATTACTGCCTCCATAGCAAAATCTGATGTTAAAAAAACCTTCTGGTCTAAATTATCCTCAGGAATTCTAGATCCTTCTGATAAAAGCAGGCTAAAGCATAGAGACTAACATCACCATACAGGAGCTCTCCTGGCTTCCTGTTAAAAAAAATAAGACAACAATTCTTCACAATAAATTATATAAAAGCTTATCCTTTAAGACAAGAATTCTTTAAAATAAATACATAAAAACTTTATCATTTATACAGAAGGGACTAGGATCTAAAGTAAATTTTTAAAAGACCTCTCACAACATTACAATTTAAGTCTCAAGGCATCAAAACCTCCAAGATTGTACACAATTTAGGCAATTTAAAATTTTAAAAATGTGTAAGATGTTCAAATGGTACGAGAACAGCATTGTTTTCATTACAGTAAAAATGAACCCTGAAATAAATTAGGAAATACAATATGAGTACCAGATAACAAGCTATACAGTCAAAAACCTCTTACCAGTTCTAATAGATTTTTCCATCATTTTGGAGTTACAATAAAATCATAAACAGAATTAATTCAGCAGCCACAAACTTCATTAGCTTAAAATGATTCAGTGCAACAGGAAAATCAACAAAATAAACAAAATTAATTCACAAAACTAATCAGCAAAATGCAGTAAGATACAGAGTATTTTTAAAACCCATTCAGTTCTGAAGTTTTAAAATCCATCTCTGGTCCAATTCAAAGTTCAAATTCAGGGTCCTTATAATCATTCTCTGCTCTTAGTTCAAAGTTCCAAACAGGTATGGGGTGAATTTCTTCCCCTGAATTTCAGTTTAATAATCACAAGAAAGTTTGGAATAGGCCATGCAGCCCAAGAAAAGCTTAGGTCAGTATTTAGAAAAGCCCACGTGTAAAGATTGTAGGCAGGGGGGGGGAGGGTGCCCAGTGGAGGGCAAGAATGGAGTAAATTATAAGTCCTTAACAAGAGAGTAGAGGTAATACTTTACAAATCTTTAATGACAGAGGCTGTATCAGTTTCTGAAGAACGAGGCAAGTCAGGGCAGGGCAGTAGTGAAAGCAGCAGCTGGGGGTCAGCACTGTTGGGGCTCAGGATTCAGCAGAGATCAGGGCAGGCAGGAACGTGAGGCAGCGGTCTGTACTGGTGGGCCAGGCAGGAATGGAGTCCAGGTCAGGAGTCAGAAGTGGCTGCTCTGATCCCCCCAAGGTGGGTTGGGCTTAGCTTGCTGGCTGAGCCATGGCAGGCAAAAACACGCTGTTGCTTTTAGCAAAAGCATGGTGAGCAAAGCCACTCTCCCCTTTCCCTTTGGAGAGGATTTTAAATACTCTCAGGCTATCTAAAAAATTTAGGGTCCGAATTTCAACCTTCTGGTTGGCCAAACTGTTATTTTTAAAAATGATGAAGGCCGGTATTAAAAGGGAAAATAGTATTTTAATAAAAGCCATGCTGATAGAGATAAATTATTAGACCATGAGCCTGTAAGAATTCAGACTGCCACATCAGCAATTTTACCTTTTCGTACCTTCATGCGCTCAGGTAACAAAAGAGCCCGCCTCTCCTGACTCCAGGAGTCTTATCCCCTCTCTTAAATCATCACGCTTCCTGTCTGCCTCCATTTTTACAAGAGGAATCATGGGAAATGTAGTTTTTCCAAAGTCCCCTAAAATGTCTACAGGAAGTTTGTCATATAATCTACATACCTTAATGCTCAAATGAGCCCCAAATAGCTCTTAAATAGAGTCCCAGAAATTCTAAATAACACACCTTCCTGGAGTACTTATTCCATCACCACTATGGTGAGGGAGCAACCCAGTCAGATGAATGTTATCCAAGGCTGATAAAGCCCAATACCAATAATCAATCAACCCCAGGTGGGACCTGAAAGGGTTGGTTACCCATCCATTGACCTTTAGGGATCCTGCCTGGGCACTGTTATAAAGAAGGGCAGTTATAATAATATTCAGCTGTGTGGCTGAACACCAGCCATTAGGGAACCAAACCAAAGCTTCCTCAGATTAATATTTCAGATTAGTACTACTAATAACTAGCCTAATAGTGGTAGTATTCAGATTACCCCTTTCTTTTATAACACAAGAAAGAGTGTTCTACAGATAAAAGACCCAATGATACCATTTTGGGTTGCACCTTCTTTATCCTTTGTGGTCTTCCAGTTACTCCTACCACCTCCATAGTTCCCATAGTCTTACAATCTTCTGGGGATGTTTGCAGAACAGATTTAGAAGCCTCTGAGTCTTTAAGACAATCATAAATCTGTTACCCCACTTTCGAGTAGCATGAGTCTCTATGCTTCTGGGTGGGGAATATGTTTGAAAAATAGGAGCTAGCACATCTGGATCAGAAAATGTAGCCCTAGTTCTTGTCCATCATCTTCCATTTCCTCATTTACTCTTGTATCCGTGTTTTCCTCTAGTCCTCCAGTATTATTATTCTGCCAGGATTTTTGTTACTTACTACATCATCCATTGGTCTTTATATTTCCATTGCTCACATTTACAATATCATTATTTACATTAATTATTTTATCATTTACATTAATTATCTCATCATTTTTACATTCTCTTAATTCTTTATCATTAACAATTTCTTTCCTACAATCATTATCTAAACTTAATTTAATCATACCATCTTTTTGACACCTTCATGCTGATCAGGCTCCCTTTTGTAAATCACCTCTCTAAGTATTCCCTCCAGCCACCTGGAATGTTTAGGCCTTTTTCCTGTTCCGATAAAATCTTGCATCCTTTGTAAATCTGGAGCTTGTTGGGAACTATTGCTATATACATAATTACAACAATTATTATTACCATTATATACATTATTATTACATCCATTATTAAATCTATTTCCACCATTATAATTTTGCCTATATCCATTATAACCATTATTATATACATTGCCTCATTCTGAGCTACAATTTGACCTCTGTATCTACACTCTCTGACCAGGTACCCAACACAATTACATAAATAGCACCTTGGAGGATTTTGTCTGGGCTGTCTACGATTGAATTCCTGCCTTGAAGATCTGTAAGACTGCAAGGCTGCAACAGTCTTAACTTGCTATATCTCTGTCTCCTGGATCTTTTTATTAGCTTCCTTCAATTGCATTCTTAATTTTTCTATTACCTTGGTCTTATCATCAGCTTGTCTGTCTAGCTCATGCTGATAAATATAAGTCACAGTTCTCTTTAGCTCATGTAGTCCCATGGTGAACCAATTTGGGCAGTTATTCCAGAAATAGGTCTTCACCACAAGATAGGCATTCTTTACAAACTGCCTCTAGATATGTCTTACATTTTCATCAAAGAGCAGATCCATACCAAGCCAATGTTCCTCACAGTCAATAATCCTGTCCAGGAAGCTAGCCTAGCTAGTCTCCCTTTTATCCTGCTTTAGTTTCTCAAACTTTGATCATGTGCTTGGACGCCTGGAGTTAGCCCTCATGGACTCTAATAAAGACTCCCTTGCCATTCCTAGTTGCTGATAATTCTCTATTGAACTGATTTCCAAGTCATTGTATTCTGGTAACCATGGAGTGAGATCAGTGTTAGCATTTGTCTGCTCTACAATCTGCTGTTTCTCCCTTTTTGTCAATATTTTGAGTAATAAATCAAAATCTTGATATGTAGGATTATAGATTCAGATTACCCTCTCTAATTCCTTCACTACTTGGATTGGTTCTTCTTTGTGCTTTGGAATCCTTTTCTTCAGTGATTCTAGTTCTCCTTGTGTAAAGTTCTTATGTTGCCTAAGATGTACTATTCCTTGATCAACAGTTACATAAGACACATCACACAGAGGATAGAGCGTAACTGGATTTTGTTCTAAAGTTGTAGCCTCTAGCTCTAACTTTTTAGGAGCTTGCTGTTCTTCAGCCCCTTAAAGTTTCACTAGTTCCTGCATCTTTAAATCATCAGTCATACCAGTAAGTTTTCTTAGTTGTTCACAAGTTGGCTCTATTTTATCTAGTTTCTCTTGCAACGCAATCACAACAATCTTTAACTCAGCAATACTGAAATTCAGAAACCTAAAAACATTGTATCATTTTACCAGATGTCATAATCCTTTAACCAACATGTATATGATACCACATAGTATAATTCATCATATTACTTAAGATAACCCTCTTCATATAATTGCTTTGGTATAAAGAAGCAATAATTCAAATGTCATCCATCCATGAAACAAATCAGGTATGGTCACCATAAAAGCATAGGGAATTAGGGTGAAATAATATCTCCAAAACATTTTATAATTGTGTTATAACAAATATTTAGGATACCAGCTGTTTTTCTACAATTATAGAGCAGTTAGCAGTGAAACTGTTTACTTCCACTGTATAGTGTATTTAGAACAAGTATCAGTTGTTCGAATGAAGTTGAGAGAAAAAAACTGGCAAATGGTATCTTCCAGTACTCCCCTTAGCCCAATTATGCAATGGAAAGTTCCAGTAGAATTTTCTCTGAGTTCCTAGACCACAGAATTCTATTCAAAATGGCTACCTGCCAGTCAGGGACCAGCCTCACTGCCAGCACCAAAAAGATTCTACTGGCAGCTTGAGCTGTGTCAGAGCAGCTCTCAGAATTCTAAGAGGCTATAGATGACAGTTGCCCCCCCTCCCCAATTCAAAAAATCTTCTGGCTCTAGCCTAGCTTGCTCAGCCAAGTGTAATGGGGAAGTGCACCTACCTAGGAGCTCCTCAGGGCCAGTAAAGCACAAAACCCGTGGCTTGTAAAAAACACAATTTATTTTATAGAGGGAATAAGGAAAACTGTTGATAAGACCTTAACAATCGTAGAAACTAAGATCCACCCAAACTTCTACATCTCCTGCAAAAGGAGAGTCTTCTGCCTCTTCTACAGCTCCCTGATATTAACTAAAAAAAAACCAATGCTATCTGACTTTGGCTTCCCAAAGTAAGCCAAAGTCCCAGATGAAAATCTCTGGATTACCTTGGCCAAAGAGGATTTCTGGAGATGGTCTCTGGCATGATGGTCTGGAGATGGTCTCTGGCAGATGATCTCTATACTTAGGATAACAGTTTTCTCCAAAGCAGATCCTCAACCTAGAAGTCAAATGACCTCTCCACGAAATTATGACTATCTAGGGAGAATCTCTCAGAGTAAAACCTCCTTTCAGCTTGATGAAAAAGCAAGGCAGAGAGTCAAACCTTCCTTCAAGGTCAGTTGAAACCCAAGAAGGAAGTAGTTACATGTGTAAGTGGAAATTTTATATCCTTTAGACTTCATCTCCCAGAATTCTTACCTCCCCCCAAACTTCCCTTTTCCTTTCTGTTTATGTGCGACTTTTATGTGATTGCATACATGTGAGTGGTGAGTGCTCCCTGTATTCTCTAGATCTCTAGTTAAATATTAATAAATCTTTCTAAATATTATACTTTGGAGATATTAAATATTAATTTTAAAATCTGCAGGGAGTTCAAACAGTCACACTCCCACCATTCCTTCCTCCTTCCCAGAATCATCTCCTAGGGCTTTTATGAAAATTCCATTCTTTTAGCCACTCTCTGAAATCACTCTAACCCTAACTTATTTTTTTTTTTACTTTTTTTTTTTTAATTTTAAACCCTTAACTTCTGTGTGTTGACTTATAGGTGGAAGAATGGTAAGGGTAGGCAATGGGGGTCAAGTGACTTGCCCAGGGTCACACAGCTGGGAAGTGTCTGAGGCCGGATTTGAACCTACTAACCCTAACTTATTCCTATACTGGTACATAGCAGGCTTATTGATTGACTGACTATAGAAACAAAGAAAACTTCATTAAAAAAGCAATAGGAAGTTATTACAGCTAAACTTTTTGGATGTTGCTAGATCAGACCATAGAAGAAAATTTATGTCTCGAAATACTTTTATAAGCAAAAGAAATGATTTTTTAAGAGTAATGCAGAATTTTCCCTTTTAATATGAATTTGGTGCCCAGTATCTTCCCTGGGCTCAAGTTCTCAGATATTACAATGCTATACAGTACACAGAATCATTTCTTTTGAAATCATGTTCTCATTCTTCCTATTTTGCCCTCTCCCTTGCAAAGATACCATCCTTATCCTATCCTCCAGAGGTACGACTCATTCATTCACACATACTTATTCTATTAACCACAATGTAGAAACCACAATAATAGTACTTTTGTGAGCCATTGCTACAGCCCTTCTTCCTGTCACCCTCTGAATTTCTCTTGCTGAAACACAATTAGTTGTAGCATCTATATGCATGTTTGGTGCAGGGGACAGTCCAAATACTACCACACTCAACTTCATCACTCATCTGTCTCCACAGTTATTCTGCATATCACATTTCTGGCTCTTGGAGATATTCTGATTGTCACTTTTGAAGATTGAGCTGGGCACCAAAGTTTGTTCTTGCAAATGGACTGGTGGGTTGAGATACACATGCTAGAGCTAATCACTGAAACCTGTGTAGTCAGCCTAGCCATCACAGCAAACTGTTGCTTCCCATTTTGTAGCTGAACACATTAGGGCGGGGGACAATGTTCCCAATGAACAATATTAGGGCAGGGAATGCTTGAGTTGTGAGAGAGATACTCAGCAAGGAATCCTGTGTCAGTTGGGGAATTAATTGAATAGAAATGGACAGTGATACTGCAAATGGTGACTGAAAATTTGAACTTCTTTCCACAGGATCTTTCCTCATTATCTTAACATAGTCCTTGGTTCAGGTGTCCAGGGTTTTGTAGAGTTTCATCAGATAGAAGAATTTGAAATAAATCTTTGCATTTTGGTCACTAGGATCTTTAATGTTCTTTGTGCAGTCAATATTGAAGAGGTAGTGACCTGGGTAAAAATGGATACAATTGTACTCTATTTAGGTAACTTCCACCACTGGACAGCTGGGCAGTTGGAAGAACTTGGCCCCCAAACCAGAATGGCACTCAACAATGTTGATAATGGGTATGCCAAGTATGACATTCTGAGAGGAGAGGAAGACCAAATTGTAAGAGGAGGGATAAGTGCTGCACCACATCTCAAGATTCCTCAAGGCTCAAGGCGTCATATATCATGACCACATCACTCCAAGGTCATTACGTAATGTGACATTAACATCAAAACTTTAAAAAATGAGGCTCAACACTTACTTGTAAATCCTTCTAAAGCAGTAAGCAGGAACTGAGCAGTTGATGTCTGGAAATAGTATTGAAGTGTGTCATCTTTCCAACTCAGATACAGAGGAAAAAGCTATATCTGTAAATTTCATCTTGCCTGTGCTGTTCTGACCTCAGTGGGAACAGGCACAATTGAAATTAGATTGGAAGATAATGAGATCCTGGACCTGGGGCATATTCTTTTGCTATGGTCTGCTCAGCCCATTCCATCTCATAGGGAAACATTGAAACATGTAATAGGAACTGACACTGCCCTCATGGAAAGCTGTTTCTTCAGATTCCTTTGTAGAAGGGCCCAAGAGCTGTAGAAGGGCATTGTATACCATTTTTAGTGCTTCCTTAATATTGTTGGCTAGGTTCCTAAATTGGAGTCATCTATAAAGTCCTCATCTACAATCTTCAGATAGCCATTGAAGATTTTCAGTGCCTGTACATTCTGATAATTAAAATATCACACAAGATTCCAATATGAGGGAGGGAGAGCAAGACAAAGAAGGTCACCAATGCCAGCAGTACAGCCAAGTTCTTTGGCCCTTGCTTTGTCACCTTCCTTGAATTGTTGGCTGGCAGGAATTCCACTTCTTCAAAGCCTCTCATATTCTGAGACTGGTGACTGTACTTGAGCTTGGTGCTGAAGTCCTTCTTATGACTTATACCCTTCAGAAACCAGTTCTTCTTCAGGGTAGGGATGCCTCATTGACAAAACCAGCTGGTCCCTAAGGACAGTTGGCTCCCATAGCATCTGGGGCTGCAATTTCTGTATAAATTATCTGATGTAGAGTCATGGAGGAAAGGGAAACAGGAACCTCCAGACTTTTGGTTCCAACTTTGACTCCTCAACTCTTCCCCAGGTGACTGTGCTAACAGTTGCACTCCAAATCCCAGCTGCAGTGAAGACTTATCATTCACTCTCACTCTAACTCTGAAACATTTCTTAAATTAAAAG
Organism: Gracilinanus agilis; assembly: GCF_016433145.1. NCBI lineage: Eukaryota > Metazoa > Chordata > Mammalia > Didelphimorphia > Didelphidae > Gracilinanus > Gracilinanus agilis. The sequence goes on from NC_058131.1 coordinate 437,454,466, forward strand.
TTAACTAAATTGAAAAGGCCATTAATGGGGATGATTTAAAAAATAAACTTTCAGTAAACAATGACAAACAAAAAGATATACATGTCACATTATTTAACAGAAGACCTTAAAAATAGACCTGATAGCTATTTGGAGACAAATGAACAAGTTTCTTAGTTTACCTTTTATTTAAATGTTTACAGTATATTTCAAAATTTGCCACATGACCACAACTTAAATGCAGGAGGTAAGAAATTTTAAGCAGGGAACTCAGGGGCCATCAAGTCCAATCCTTAATTTTTACAGATGAGGAAACTAAGGCTCAGAGAACCTAAATATCTTGCTGAAGTGCACATTGGTAATAAATGTTAGAGTGGGATTTGATAGGAAGGAAATGGATAACCTATGGCACAACCAAAGAAGACTGATAGCGAGAGGATCAGGTCTTCTGAGTTTTTCCTTAAAAAATGGATGATTCTTAGTTTAGGGAAGCCTTGAGAGGGCTATGTCTACCATCTTCAAAGATCTGAAGAGCTGCTTGTAAAACGGGCTTTAACTTATTTCATTTTGATCCAAAGTGCTGAGAGGCTGATTTGGGTTTGATTAAGGGAAAAGTTCCTAATGATAATAATGCCAAAGTAGCCAGGGCTGCCTTGAAAGACAGGGGGTTTCTCCATCACCAGGGTTCCTCAGTCAAAGTCTGGATGACTCCTTGTTGGGAGTGTTCCAGAGGAGATTGTTGTTCAGGTATGGATTCCAGTAAATGGAATCTGAGATGTTTTATTGGTACGGGACCTTGGCTTTCCCTTGAACACCCCAAAACCCTAGAAGTGTTTTGGGTCTAAAAGAAACCAGGAAAATTCCTTTCCTTCCCTGCATTCTTGTAACGCTGAGGAAAAGGTGAAGCTGGGCATCAGAGATTCACACTAAGGAAAGATCCCTGAGAGAAATATTCCCCTTGGATTATCCCCTAGATTTTGAGATGGACACAGATATACATCTTCTAGTTATGCTCTGATACCATCAGGTTGTATCTAGGACATCTACTTGTCCCCTAAACTATTCCCGGTCACCCCTTGTGTCTTTGGGACACAGAATAATCGCTCTAGCTCCAGTCAGATAAAAACATCCCCCATTTCTGCCTAACCTCATTCCAAGATCCTTTCTCTAGTCAGTAGCCCATGCTTTCTAAAGAACACATCCCCTCTAGGAGGCAGTGCCCCACCTGCAGTGTCCTCCCAGCCACTTTGACATGAATTCCAAATTAATAAATTTCTCTTTTTATTTCTAAGCTAAGTTTTGGAGTCTTGCATTCTTGCAAAGGGTACCTATCATGAACCTGGGGTTCATCTCAAGTTCCCCCACAACATTATGGTTTTGAAATTTCTAATTTTGTGGTGATGACTGTGGAGACAGTGGACCATGATTTACATTCTTGATTATTGTACATTACTTCCTACAGAACTTCATGGCACTTCACAGTTTTAAAAAATGCCTTCATAGACATTGACTCTTAAAACCTATGAAGAAGATAGGGAAAGGCCTAGGGTGACTTATTTGATGTCACATAAATAAATAATACATATAAAGTAGATACCATATATATCTGAAAGTAGATTCCATATCTCCCAAGACTCAGTCTAGGATGTTTTGCAGTGACCCACATTACCTGCCTGTCCTCAAACACAGAGTAGTATCATCAGAAAAAAGACCTCCTACAGGAAGGAGTTGGACCTCAGCTGTGGATTTCCAGATGGTCAACATAGAAGGAAAAGGTCTCTTGGTAGAAGTATGGAAGTGTTGGGACTGGGGGGTGGAGAAGGGTGAAAGGAGAGGATGGTGTCTTAAATAGAGAATTTTTATTTGTGCAAGGCCTCCCGATGAATCATTTTTAAGAAAAAAGTCACAAATGCAGGAAATGGCCTTTTGAATAAAATCTATTTTTTCTTACTAGCAAGAGGGAAATACCCAAAATTGGGGGTAGGTTATTCTCAGTTCAGTGGCTTCTAGAGGGGGGAGAGGTGAAGTTGGAGTAGAGTTATTTAAGCTAGAAAGCTTTTTTTCCCATGACTGTGAAATCTTAGCATAGCTATTTCTCCAGTTCCCACCTTGAGTTTGACTTTAAGTGGGCATGAGGACTCAAAACTTCCAGGGAACATATATTCAATATATCTTTCCTGAATGCAACATACTTACTGCCTGGACATAATTCAGACATGATTGTACTAGGTTCCCTGTTTTTCCTGTTTGGGGATGGTCATATCTTTCTGAGTCCCTGTAATCCAAGTTTGTAATCCAGTCCAGTAATTGACCAAAATGTATGGAGGCTTCAATGTGCTTGGTTCTGCTCCAGTATATTTATATTGAATTATTATGCAGCTGGCAACAGCTTACTCACATTCATAATGAGTGCCCTATGTGACTAGCCCCAACTCAACCATATTTGTATTGAACTTTCTGTGAGACCCAGTTTCACCATATCTGAACTGAGACCTGATTTGTTTGGATTCCTTATTACCTCATGTCTAGACTATTACAATAAAGACCCTTTTGGTCTCTATCTTAAATCTCTCCCCTCTTTAATTCATCTTCCAATACACTTCTGGCCACTCTAGTAACTATTGCCTCTGAGATAAAACACAAACTCCTCCATTTGGTATTAAAAGCTTTTCACCATCTGCTTCTAGCCCATCTTTTCAGTATTTTTACAAAATGCTCTCTTATATGCACTCTACATTTCAGCTGACATGGCCTATTTGTTCATCTGTGTGCATAGTATTTCAGCTACATTTTCTATCAATTCAGCCTTTTAGAATCCTTATCTCTTTTCAAAGACTTGTTGAGTTCTACTTCCTCCATGAAGCCTTTCCTGATATCCCCAGGTTCAAGTGACCCCTAAAATTATTGCATATTTTAATATCATTATTATACTTTTATTTATCTATCAATCAGTTGATAAACATGAATTTATCAGATACTAGGGATACAAAGATAAAAGGAAAACATTTCTTCTCAACAAACTCCTGATGTATATGCCTGTCTCACAGAGACTATAAATGCTATTATTGTAGCTTTAAGAACTCAAAGAAAAACTCAACATACTGTGTTTTAGGCACAAATTTGCCAAAGACAAATTTATTAATTAATTTTAAGCATCTTTGCTTAGAGAAAAAGGAAAAATCTAAAAAGACAAATATTAATCCTGTCCTTGAATATCTCTATGACACAAATTATTAAGGAACCTGACTCTTCCTGCTTCTGAGGCCAGCTCTCTCTATTCACTGTATTAGAACTATCAAACAAGCCCCTGAGGACTGACAAACCAGATTAAAATGTAATTGGAAAGATTTAACAAAATAAAAATATAATAGAACATAAATAATGTTAATACAAGCTTTTGGTGCTCCCAAAATGGTCTGATCCAGGGCAGTCTGTTTGCTGCCCCTCAGGTCTGCTATATTTCTGGCCTGGATTTGGGTCTAAACCAAACTGGATTGCTGCTGGACTCAGCCCCTATCAGCCAGCTGAGAAGCTCAGCTGGTTCAGAGATGCAGAATTATAGGCTCCCCTTTGGTTTGGGATTTCCATCCTGTTGATACCAGTGCAGGCTGAAGTAGATCAAGAAATGAGATTCTGCTCTGAGGTTATTTCTATTGTTCTTCCTCTCTCTAGTGTTATATAACACCTGGGCTAGATAGATGGAGAGGGAGAGGGGTAAACTGAATACTACCACTGCTAATTGTGTGACAGCAGTGGAAGTTCAGATATGTGGCTAGAGCAAGATCAATTGAGGCTTGCCTCCTAGCTAGATGTTGTACCACCTCCCTCCTTTATAACAGTGCCCAGGCAGGATCCTTCAGGTCAATGGATGGTATCCCTTCAGGTCCCACCTGGGGTTGATTGATGATAGATATTGGGCTCTATTAGCCTTGGTAACAGTTTATCTGACTGCATGACTCCCTTCCCAGAGAAGATATGACACAACCACTCCAGGAAGGTACTTGAATAGTTTATCTATATTTTATCAAAGATGGAGTATTGGGAAATGGGTAGAGGAATTGGGCAACCCTAACTAATTGATAATAATAAACCCTCAGAGATGTAGGCAAGTAATTGATTCTGGTTAGTTAGCTCCTCTGGCTCAGCCTGGCCACAGCCAAACCAGGGTAAGCAAGCTGCTGCTTGATGCCTTTCAGCTTCTTCTTCCTGCTAGATGTTATGCCTGTACAGCCTTCAGGATCCACCCCTTTTCCACCCTCTTCTTCTTCTCCTGCCCACTTCCCGGATCCCTCCCAGGCCCTGGGATACCTAGATAACTACAGATGATTTGAATTCCTAAATATCTAGGGACAGTAGAATAAGAAGATTGATGGTCTGGGTACAGGTTGGCAATGTTAGTCAGGTACAAGACAGGAGGTTCTTGCAAGGTTGAGCCAAGCAAGTCACCAATCCCCAAAAGACCAGGATCCACAGATCTCAAGTCCAAGGGAAGTGAAAGGAACCAAAAGCTAGGGCTGCCAGGGTATTTATACCCTCTGGGCCAACCGCTTTCTCCCCTGTCCTCATGGCCTCTGGGAACATTCTAAGATCTAATGGTCCTCACCTGTCAATCAACCGTGTGGACTCCTAGCTCCCAGAGTTTCAATATAACACTAGTCACAGTCTCCCTACTGGAGGAACCTACTTCCTTGCCCAGGTCCCCTTCTCAGTTTGCCCTGGATCTGTGACCTGGAACTGGGTAGTGAATGGGTGACAAAGCTGACAGTTGTCATCTGTCCTTGTTTGCAGTGCCCTGATGTGGGTCTGAAGGTGGCATGATTTGGCTCAAGGACTTCCTCTCATCCTGGTACACAGCTTCTTCTTAGGTGCTACAAAACTCTGCCTTGAGGGTGCTCCTGGCCTACCTCATCCTCAATGCCTTCATACTTTCTGGTATATATCCCTATGCTGACCTTTGTGACACTGGGAAAGCTGAGGCCCACTATAGGCACTAGAATATGTGGTCTTTAGAATCCCTTTAAACTCTAATGTCTATAATTCTATGAACTATGATATTCACTTGAACTAACAGTGATATGATGCCACAGGCAGAGAAAGAATCTGAATCCACTGATTGCTCATCTCCCTGACTTAGTCAAATTGAGCAATTTGGAGTAGACTGCCAAAAGGTAAGGGATAGATGAGATAACCTCTCATAGGCCTTCCAGCCTAAGACCTTCAGTGATGACATTCACAAGATACCTGAAAAGGTCACTCATTTCTTGCTATTCTTTCACGGCAAGAGAGAAGATGTAAAATTGCTTGGTAGAATCATAATTATCTGAGTTGGACGAAAAAAAGTCAGCCATGTACAAGTGCCCATGAACATATTTTTGAGGTGGTTCAATAAATTCTTATAACATGAATTGGTTTCCTTTTTCATTTTTTAAGTTAGCCCTGCTATTTCATCCTTCTGGTGAGGAATTCACACTATAAATGCAGACCAGCACCTTCTCTGCAGCTTTAGAGAATTGCTTGAGGATCTGAGACTCAGGGCCATAGAGCTAGTATGTGTCAGAGGCAGTATTGGGACCTAGTCTTGCGTGACTCTGAGGTCAGCCCTGTCAAACACACTCCCAACAACTGCCAAAACAGATTAAGATATAATTTGGAAATATTTCAAAACATAATAAAAATACAAAGATTTAAATTTGGGAAGTCAGATACAGCCTCAGACACTTGCTAGCTTCATGACCCAGGGCAAGTGACTTAACACTGTTTGCCTCCATTTTCCTCATTTGTAAAGTGATCTGGAAAAGGAAACTGGAAAACCTTCCATTTCCAGGATCTTTGCCAAGAAAACCCCAATTGGATCATGAAGAGCTGGACATGACTGAAATGACTGAAAAATTTCTAAGTCAATATGCAAAGCAAGGATCCTTATGTATTATTTAGTGTCCCCTGTTTCTATTTGAGTTTGATGCTACTGCACTAAACCATATCGCTTCTCTTTTTAATATTATAAGTAAGACTTACCTCTGTAAGCTCCTTGGGAGAAAAAAAAGAAGCAATTTCTTTTCCTTAAGGAAGTCCATGGGCTTGAATGAGGATGTCCTAAGAGGGCATGCCAATAAGGAATGTTACTACAAATAAAAATGATAATACATCTAATTTTAATTTATTTATCCAGTCTCATAAAAATCAATCTTCCAAAGTGTACATATATGTAACATAATAATAAAGGTAAAAAATTTTTAAGCTTTAATCATCTTGAAGAATAAAAGGTCAAGAATTTTAAGGCTGATGATGAAAAAGAAATACAAAGGTAGGTGGCTTAGTGGCACTAGATCTCAAGTCATACTACAAAGCAGAAATTGGCAAAATTATTTGATATTTCTTAAACATTTGTGAGTGGAACAGATTAGGCACACGAGATACAGAAATCAATGTATACAGTAGCACAGAGTATTATCATGCTTATTACTTGTACTGCCCCTACCCCTAAATGCCTGACCTTCAAACAAAACCAAGAAATCCCCACCTAGTTCTGAGAATTGGGGTGCGTCTCTGTTTTGTGTGAGCCTCAGAATGTACTTTGAAGACATTGTACTATTATTCTTATAGATTTGAGATAATTTTGACTGCATGTGGCTGGAAATGTCCCAGAACATAGTGCAGAGTTCTCAGCAAGTGGCTGATACTTGGAAGCTGTGTGTGCAGTTTTGTTTGTAGTTTGTTGAGCTACTCTGAATCCTCTGGCAGCACCATGCACAGAAATTAACCTGCCAGTGATTCTTCAAAGGGAGAAAAAGATTCCCAGGCCCCAGGAACCATGAGATACCCAATGTGGGTGCTTTAACTCTGTGCTCATTCTCTTCAGGGTTGGTAAGAGGGGGTAAAGGGAATGGGCTCCTGGGACAAAGAGAATATCTTATACTAAGCACTAATTTAAGTTTTATCCTCAGTCTCTCTAGGGATTTTGTGTGTGTAAGATGAGAGTGTGCCCTGGTTTAGGGGACATTTGTAATGCCTGACCTTGTTATACTTTCTGAGTAAATTCCTTTTGCAAGATTTTTTGGGAGAAAATACCAGATTGGTGCTTGTGAGTGGTATGAGAAGCCACAACCCTTTAGAGTGATACCTACAATTCTGACTGGGAAGGGGGCAGAAGTTAACTGTTGTTAGGGGAAATAGCTTGTCAATGTAAATAAGATTTGAGACAACGAGTACAGAGGGGTTGCTGCAAAAGTGAATGCTTATATGAACTGGTTCCAACTGGTTCATTTGTATCAGTTGCAGCACATCTCTGGGAATAATGATAATAATCTTGCTTCAGATGGTGGTGTGTATTATTTCTTCAACCTTGGTTATTCCAAATGTAATGGTCTTGTTAGTCCATATCTCATCAAAATCTTTGCATCTTCTTGCCCTTGATTCTGAATATAAATAGGGGATCTCTTGCTTATTTTTATCTGCGAGAATGTCTTTTAAGAGGTAAAAATTATGTTTGACCTGGATATTTAAAGTTTGGTCACCAGGAATTGATTACCCAACTCCAAAATTAAAAATCCAAGTCAGGATGACTTTTATGGTAGTTTATTTACAAATAGGAAGAGTGAAGGTAGGGGAAATGAGAAAGAGAGAGAGAGAGAGAGAGTGTGTGTGTGTGTGTTACTCTGGCCTAGTCTGAAGGCCTGAACCAGGCAGGGCTTCAGAGGCCCCAGAAAAGAGGGGCACAGAGGTTAAGTAAACAAGGCTTCTAGCCACGAGGCCTCTTCCAAGGCAGGAGGCCTCTTCGGAGACTAGTCCTCCAGAAAAGCCAAAGAAAAGGGAGCCAGCCTTTTACTCACCCACAGGACAATCCAAAGGGAAGTAGTCTGAGGTCTCAAGCCCCGGCTCCTCCAAGGCCAAGTTCAAAGGGCAAAATCCCCTTCACAGGAAGTTACCATCATATTTAAAAGCTAGTTCTTTGCATCACTTCCTGTGTCCATCCTCCAGTTTTACATGGACAAATGGCAGCCTTAACCTTGTTTCAGACTGCCCAGGGGGCAGTCATTTGTTTTTGATTTGTCACTCACTAGCACATGTGGGTCATAGACCTCCCCCCTTGTCACTTAACTTTAAGTTGGGTGGGGTGTACATATTCCTGGTGGCTAAAGTCTAAAGAATGAATAGAGGTGAGCTAATTCCATCTTCACAGTCTGAAATTAGAATGATCTGAATTTTACCCTGTTGGATTATCTTTGACTCCTCTTGTTCAAAATGATTCACTCTAATAGTGAACCAAATCTGTCATCTTTTGTTCAAAATGAAGACCAATAAAATATGTTTTCAGCTCTCAAGTAGAAAATATTTTCTTGTATACTTGTTCTAATTTAACCGTATTTACTTGCTTCTTCAAATTCTATGACTCCTCAATCAATCTCTGTAGATACATATTTATCCTTATTATCAGTTAAGGGATCTTCTCCTTTTTAAGAACAATAATATCCAATATTTATTTAGCACTTACTATGTGTCAGGCACTGTGCTAAGGGCTTTACAAATATTATCTCATTTTAGATTCACAATAATCCTGAGAATGCAATTGTTATCCTCATTTTTTATAGTAGATTGAATGAATTTAGTTTAGGCTTGCTTCTGAGTACCATCACTACCAAATGGTCTTTGGGAGCATCCTTTTCAGGTCACTTCATATTTCATAGTCTTCAGATTGTACAATTCCAAGTGTTGTTACCTTGAAGGTTTGGTATCAGTCTGCCTCTTTCTTCCACTTCAAAGTTTATTATATTATTGGGTCTCTACTTTGGATATTCCATGTTTGTCCCTAGGAGATTTGGATAATTTCCTGAGAAAAATCTTATCCTAGACCTGGAATTCTACTGATATATTGTGTGTTTTATAGCAGTGGGGACAAGCTTTAATAGAAATAGAGGCCACTAAATCAAACATAAGGATGCCTGTAGGCACAAACACGCATTAATATAATTTGTGCTCTATTGTATTATTTTGTTTTGTTAAATAGTTCCCAATTATATTTCAATCTGGTTTGAGCAGTAAGGCTTCTATTTGACACTTCTGTTGTACAGTATTTAAACCTATCAACTTGAAGTTGAATTAGTTGTTTATTTCATGTTCTCATTCTATTTCTTGAGATCCTCTGAATGCTAACTTCTAATTTTAGTTATTATACTATCATCCTCTGTGAAAGATCTGGTAAATAGGTTCCAAGTACTTTCTAAACTTCTATTTTGCCAAGAATTTTGAATAATCTACATTTTCAGGTAATTTATAGAAATCCTGGACAGAATCACTTAATAGCTCCCTATCTAAAAGTATAGAAACAGCTGTGGTGGTATGCATAGATAGACTTGGACTGACTGCAGAGAGGAGAACCAAGGGCAGTGCCTACAGAATGGAAGCTGGGGCAAGGGACATGCAGATGGCAGAAATACTGCCAAAGCTATTGGCTCATTTCTCCTATTTCCAAGATGGATTATGGGCTAGAATTATATCTGTTTGCCACACTTGAAGAATCTCTTGTTTGAGTAGTATCTGGATTCAGAAGAAAAGTTGCTTTTCTTGGGTGTTTGTAAGTGGAGGATTAGTCTTAGTTTAATCTCAAAAGCTTAGCTTCTTCCTATTAAACAATGGTTATACAAAACAATATCCTAAATAGAATATAAAGAGCAAATCCATTTATCCAAACAAAACAGCTAACAGAAATTGGGAAAGTGAGGGACTTCCAGGGGCAGAGCCAAGATGGAAGAATAAAATAAGCAGCTCTGTGTCACCATGAGAATCCTCTTTGACCAAGATTAAAATATTGCCACAAAACTAATATAGTAGTGAAAGAACTAATGAGGAGACAGAGTGAAACAACTTTCAAGAAAAGAAAAACCCAAAAGGTAGGCAGAGATTATCTGGGGAACTGGGATGAGAGGAAAGCAGAGTCAGTAAAAGGCTGTAGCAAAGAGGGAAGAATAAGTCAAGACTAAGCCACATGATCTTCCCTCCTCACCCCAATATGCTGTCCCAGGTTAGGAACCTAAATCCAGCCAACATTCAGACCCTGAGATCATGCCTGGGCAAACAGTGGTAGAAGCTAACCCACGCCCCTTGAAATTTCAAACCTGTGTAGAAGTCCAGAGTCCTAGCCCAGGGCAATCTGGGCAGAAGTGGGCTGATCTGTGTGGGCCTAGAGTAAACCCAGTGTAGAGAGTCAATTGGAGAAATAGGGTCAGGATAGGGCCTGTTATCTGGATTCCCTACATGACCAATCCAGGCTGAGGCAGTCTTGGTGTTTGGTTCTGGTCACCTGAGCTCTGAAAAGCTCTGGTACCACCAGGTTGGTTAATCCAAAAACAACTTGACCCCTCCAAAAGGCTATTGGGAGTCATTTAGAGAAATAGAGTCTGTAATCGATATTTTTATCTGGATCCCATTACAAAATCATCGGCAAGTAAAACTGTGTGTATGATTTTTTCTGCACTTCATGTCAGGTAGCAGACCAAATGGGCCATCTAAGGTAAAAATCTGAGACTCCTCTTTTGACTCATTTTTAGATCCCCACCTTTTCTCAGTATTCTTATTGGAATGCTATGAGTCCTTAGCAGACCAGTAGCTACTGAGTTAACCATTTTTCTCCTTTATAATTAAAAAACATGAACTCTAAAAAATATATTACTTAGATAGTCAAGGTTGGACACAGACAAGGCCAGACAAGACTTTATCTGACCAGGTGCAGTCCTATAATTCAAGAAGAGGACAGAAGGCAATTAGTAAAAATCTCTATGAAATATATTTCTGCTCCCAGAATTAACCTCCTACTAATTGGTGGTTGGAATTTGGCCCTTGACCCTGTACCTATCTCTCTACTTTTAGACTTTAATGGGTTTTGTATGATTTGTAACCCCTTCACAGGTGTGATTCTTTCTCTGTGTTCTTTGTTTGAAACCAGTATATAAATAAACTCTAAACTCCATAGCAGTTGGAGCAGCTATGGGCTAACCACTAGTCTGGCTGTTCTCAGTTTCTGTTTCCTGTCTTTTCAATCTGACGCCATTAAACGCCACTCAGGACCCCCCAAAATATAGAGCTGGCTCTCTATAACCCAGGATTTTCAGTCTCGGCTTGGGCTTGGGATAAGGACGTAGTATACAGATTGGGGTGACAGATAGTACTAAGTACTAAGTACTGGTCTTTCTACCTAAAGCTTAGGGCAGAGCTCCAAGACAGGTCAATCAAAGGTTTGCCTGATTGGATCAAGTACACAGAAAGACGGAACTTGAGCCTAAGCCTGGGGCTAGAATTTGATCAGCCCCTGACCTGATCAAGATCAAAATGAGATTAAAAGCTTATGCTATAAGAATAAATAGAGCCAGTACCCAAATGTTATGATAGAGAGGGGGAGAGAGAGATTCTATGAGGGAGACTCTCTTCTGGCTCTCCTCTCCCACCAAATATGCACTGCTGAGACTTTGAGGGGGTGTCACCCTGAATCTGGGGGACCTGGATGGTCGTGCCACCCCACGGGAGTTGGGGGCGAGGCTTCCCTATGTGAGGAGGTATTGAGTACTCCAATCTGATTCTGAATGAGGGCGGGGCTCACGCAAGCCTCCCCTTAGGTCAGTCAACTTTACAGCAGGGGGTCTGGCTCCAAGATGGAGGCAGCCAGACCAAGCTGTGATTCCCCTCCCCCTCATCTCTCAGGCACTCTGGAAAGCTATATGACTAATGAATGGCTTTATTAATCACAATTCAGGGATTGGGGAAAGGGGTGAAGGGCAGAGGGATTTTGGGGTGCCCTCTTCTCTATTTCTATGGAGTCTGACACTCGGGTGGGAACCTTTGGGATCCCCACTCCTAAGCATCACCCTCTTTGTCCCTTCTTCCGTTTCTATTTCTATCCTTTTCTATAATTGTAAGTAAGACTGGAAAGGGTCTCTCAGCAAGGTTGGGTAATGGGGGATGGAGCCTAAGAGAAGGCTCCCAAAATGGAGTCCAGAAAACTTAGTTGATGATTGAAGTCTTGCCAGATGAGAAGCAATTAGATGCCTTTGACAAAGGAATCAGGGTATCTGTCCAAAGAAGGATCCTCAGGAAGCCCTCAGGACTGGATTTGAGCTGAGATGGTCTCGTCCTCCCTCTCTCAGTCTTCTATCAGAAGTCCTTCTCCTCTTCCTCCTCCCCCGGAGAATTTCCCAGAATTCCCTCTGGTTTCAACTGTCACCAACTGTCACCAATGGCCTTCTTCTGGCTCTTTTTGTCCCATCCCCCATCCTTATGATGCCCAAGCCTGAGGCAAGTCCTTAAGCCATTAGCATCTCCAGGGTTAATTGAATTAGTAGGGGTAAGGGGTTCCCAGAATTCTTAGCCCTCAGACTCAAAAAATAATCTGAGAACATCAAGCAAAGACTGAAATTTAAGAGGGTAACTCAACTTCACAGAAAAGAGAGCCTACCTAAAAAAGGTAGGAAAAATGAGCAAACAACAAAAAAGGCACCTAATTCTAAAGTATTTTTATGGAGACGAATAGCAAGGTACAGACAAAGAATTGGATTACTTGAAATCCATGATCAAGAAGAAACCTTAGATATCATATTACAAGAAAGTATCAAAGGTAACTGCCCAGAGATCTTCAAACAAGAAAATAAAATTGAAATTGAAAGAATTCACAAATCATCTCCAGAAAAAAATCCTCAAATAACAACTTCCAGGAATATAATAGCTAAATTCAAGAGCCACCAAACTAAGGAGAAAATTCTTCAAACAGGCAGAAAGAAACCATTCAAATACTATAGAACTACAATCAGGATCACACAGGACCTAGCAGCTTCTACATTAAAGGACTGAAAGGTATGGAATATGATATTCAGGAAGGCAAAAAATTTGCTTTACAACCTAGAGTCACCTATCCAGCAGAACTGGGCATATTCTTTCAGAGGAAAAAATGGGCATTCAGCATTCAATAAGATAGAAGATTTCCAAGCATTCCTGAGGAATAAGCTGGACCTAAACAAAAAATTTGAAGTCCAAATATGAGACACAAGAGAAGCCCAAAAAGGTAAAAATGAAAGAGAAAATGTAGGGGGACTCATTAAGGTAAAAATGTTTATATATCTACATGGAAAGAGGATTTCTATAACTCTCAAAAATTATTCTTAATAGTAGAGAAGATAGAAGGAATTTACTCAGAAAGAGGATGGAGAAGTAAGCTGATTATGATAATATGATGTATCTGATGATATAATGTGTATGCAAATTTGGTGATATGGAACAATATGAATATATGATATGATATGTATGCATATGAATGATATGTAAAAAGTCAATCAAGAGCTCAAAGAGAAGGTTGCACTGCGAGAAAAGGGAAGAGATAGAATGGGGGTAAATTATATAACATAAAGAGGCATGAAAATTCATTATAGAGAGGGGAGAATAAGAGTGATCACCACTCTTATGGGCAATGCTTGAAATTTACTCTCATTGTAACTGGCTCAGAGAAGGAAAAACAGGTATATTCTGTGGGGTATAGAATTCTACCTTACCATACAGAGAAGTAGAAGGGGAATAAAACAAGTGAAGAGGGAGATAATTGGAGAGAGGGAGAAGTGAGGGTGGTGACAAAAAGCAAAATACTGATGAGGAGGAAAAAAAGAGAAAGAGAATAGAGTAGGATCTAATAGGATGAATGTCAACACACAGGTAGTAATCATAGTTCTGCATATGAATGGGATGAATTAAAACATTAAACAGAAGTGGATATCAGAGTGGATTAAAAACTACTATACGTTGTTTACAAGAAATGCATTTGAGGCAGGGTGACACATACAGATTGAAGGTAAAAATCTGGAGGAGAATTTACTATGCATTATCTAAAGTAAAAAAAGCAGGAGTAGCAATCATGAAACCAGACAAAGCCAAAGTAGAAATTGATCTAATTAAAGAGATAAGGAAGGAAATCATGTTTTGCTAAAAGGTACTATAAACAATGAAATAATATTATTACTAAACATTTATGCACCAAATGGTATAGCAGCTAGATTTCTAAAGAAAAAAATAAAGTAGCTCAAGGAGGACATAATAAATAGTAGGACCATACTAACAGGGGATCTCAATCTTCCCCTCTCAGAACTAGATGAATCTAACCAAAAAATAAATAAGAAAGAAGTAAGGGAAGTGAATAAAATGTTAGAAAAATTAGAGTTAATAGATAGCTGGAGAAAAGTGAACAGGGATAAAAAGGAATATACCTTCTTCTCAGCAGTACATGGTACAAAGATTGACCATGTACTAAGGCATAGAAATATTGCAAACTAATGCAGAAAAGCAGAAATAATAAATGCAACTTTTCCAGATTATGATGAGATAAAAATTGTAATAAGGGTCCAAGGAAAGTCAAATTTAAAATTAATTGGAAACTAAATAATCTAATTCTTCAAAACTGGTGAGTCAAAACAGAAATCATAGAAACAATTATGGACTTAATTAAAGAGGATGACAATTAGGAGACAATGTATCAAAAATCTATGGGAAATAGCCAAAGCAGTACTCAGGGGAAATTTTATATCTCTGAGTGTCTATAGCACTATAGAGTCTATAGAGGAAATCAATGAATTGGGCTTTATAAGGGAAATTATATCTATGGAGAGACCAGTGGGTGTATATTCACCAACCCTTAAGGTAAGGTAAGAACCCAGAGGTGGATAACAACCCTAAATGGAGGAATGACAGTTGGGCAGTTACTGGTAACTGGTCATCTACAAGCTGGAGAAAAGACATTGGTAAATGAAATACTCTCTGGGTTCTTATTGAGGTTAAAGGATGAAAACAGGAAGTAAACAAATATACTTTATTAAGAAGGGTGACAGATTGGAGAAAAGGGAAAGGTCTCACTATACTAGGATACTATTGACAGACTTCAGAGATTGGGAAAATGGGTCAATCTACTCTCAACTACCAAAAGCTATCAGGGTTCAACTGTGCCAGTTAGGACAAAGTAAATGCCTCACAAATGGGTCCTCTTCTGTTCCAAAAATGATCAAGGGTTTCCAGGAACACAGGTTCAGAGCAAAATAAATCCACAGAGTAAAGAAGGCAAGGAGTTGGAGCAGTCTGATGTCTAACCTCTAGAGCTGTGCCAATGCTCAACCTGTACTTCCTCTCAGGATAGATGATTTCTTGAAGGAGAAAAATCCACTCTTCCCTGAGTTCTCCACTGAAGCAAATGATCCAAGCTACATGGAGTCCAAATCCCCAAGAGCTTCCTCCTTCCTCATTCCATTTAGAATCCTCCACCCTTCCCTGATAAGCCTGGTGCCTAACTTAATTTATAAATTTGTCTATTACAGTTCCCCACCAAAACCTTTCAAACCATTTAGTCAATTAGTGTATGATTAATCCCCTTCTTTGGAAATTCCTTTAAAACAAAGTCTTTATCAGTTCAATTTTATAAGTTCGACAGTGTAGACAGGAACATCATCTGGAGATTGATGCAGCATTACGGGATTCCCCCGAAGCTCATCAACATCATCCAGTGGTTATACGAAGACTTTACCTGCCAGGTCATCCATAATGGGAAACTGATGGCTCCCTTCACAGTGAAGACCGGAGTGAAGCAAGGCTGCATGCTCTTGCCCCTTATCTTCTTGATGGTCATAGATTGGACCATGAGAAGAATTACCAAGGACAACAATACAGGCATTCAATGGACTCATACCAAACAACTTGAGGACCTTGACTTCGCGGATGACATCTGTCTCCTTTCTCACAAGCAGCAGGATGCGCAAGTCAAACTTGCATGTCTCTCTGAAGAAGCGGAGAAGACAGGTCTGAAGATCAACAAGAAGAAGACCAAAGTGATCACAGTCAACAGCAGACAGGACCTGCCAATCCAACTACAGGGAGAAAACATCAAGGAGACGGACCACTTCACCTATTTGGGTAGCATAGTCAGTAAGGACGACGGGGCAGATGAGAACATCAGAAACCGAATCAACAAAGCCAGACAGGCATTTAACACCTTACGGTCTGTCTGGATCTCCAAAGCACTGTCCCTCGTCACTAAGCTCTGAATCTTCAATACCAATGTAAAGGCCGTCCTCCTATATGGATCAGAAAGCTGGAGAGTGACAAGCGCTAACACCAATAAACTCCAGGTCTTTGTTAATAGATGTCTACGCTACATCTTGAACATCAGATGGCCTGAAAAGATCTCCAATGCTAGTTTCTGGGAAAGAACAATCCAGTATCCCATTAGTCAGGACATAAAGAAACATAAGTGGAGATGGATAGGACATACACTACGAAAACCTGAAGACAACGTAGCCAGACAAGCATTGAGCTGGAACCCTTCAGGGAGGAGGAAAGTCGGAAGACCAAAACAGACCTGGCGAAGATCTGCCGAAAATGAAACAAAAACAGTCGGAATGACATGGGCCCAGCTGGGGGAAGTTGCCCAGAACAGAGTCCGCTGGCATGAGATGGTTGCAGCCCTATGCTCCTAAGGAGTCAACAGGAATAATAATAATAATAATAATAAATAAAATATTCTTAATACAATGTCCATTGATCCTGAATCCTGAATTCTCTTCATCCATGTCCTCTTCCATTGGAATGTCCTCTTCTGCTGTAATGGTCCTCTCCTTACTAAACTTTCTGACTGAAGACTCTAATTGACTGAAGATCTCAATTTTATACAATTTCTTCTTCTTCTTCTTCTTCTTCTTCTTCTTCTTCTTCTTCTTCTTCTTCTTCTTCTTCTTCTTCTCCTTCTCCTTCTCCTTCTCCTTCTCCTTCTCCTTCTCCTTCTCCTTCTCCTTCTCCTTCTCCTTCTCCTTCTCCTTCTCCTTCTCCTTCTCCTTCTCCTTCTCCTTCTCCTTCTCCTTCTCCTTCTCCTTCTTCTTCTTCTTCTTCTTCTTCTTCTTCTTCTTCTTCTTCTTCTTCTTCTTCTTCTTCTTCTTCTTCTTCTTCTTCTGTAATTTCTATATTTTCATCATTTATACCATGTGATAATTTAATATGAGAACAATGATACTATAAATCTCTACCTAATACCTTTACTCAGGATGGTGAAACTAATACAACTGTATAAGGACTTACCCAAATTTGTTCAGTTGCCAATGTTTTGGCAAAATTTTTCACATAGACCATATCACCTGGTTGAAAATTATGAAGAGAATAATCCAATGGACCAGATTGAATTAATACTCTCATATCCTGTAATTCTCTTAGCCTCTGCTATAATGCACTTAAATATGAAGCAATTTGACAATCACCTCCTAAGAGTGATGCATAAACAGCCTTACAAGTCTTTGCTTGTAGTGGAGCATGTCCAAAGAGAATCTCATACGATAATATAGGTAGATCCACTCTTGGTCTTGTATGTAGGTAAAACAAAGCTATGGGAAGAATATCTGGCCATTTGAGATGAGTTTCAGTGCAGAGTTTTCCAACCATAGTCTGAGTTCCCTATCATACGCTCCACCTGACCTGAAATTTGTGGATGATAAGGAACATGATATTTAGGTGTTATTTCTAGATTCTTACAGACTCTTTTAAGGAAATCCTGAGTGAAATGAGATCCCTTATCCGAATCCATGGTTAGAGGTACAACGAACCTAGGACCAATTTCCTTGAGTAACACTTTCACCACAAAGCTTGCCATGTTGGTATTTGATGGAAAAGCTTCAGGCCACTTAGTTAATTTGTTAACTATCACAAGACAAAACTTTTATCTTCCAGCTTTAGGCATACAGATATAATAAATCTGTAAACTATCAAATGGACAATATGCTAAAGGCCTACCACTCAAACCTTTCTTTCTGAATGCACTTTGATTGAACTGTTGGCAGACTGCGCAACTATTACAGATCTTATTTGCAACAGTACTTATTCCTTCCTGACCCCATTGTCTCTTGATGGAATCTACAACAGCTTGTGTACCAAAATTACCTTTTGTGTGTATAGCTTGACACAAATAGGTATACAAGTCTTTTGGTAACAATGGTCTTCCTGTATCAGTAATCCATATCCCATGTTCTTTTCTCATTCCAAATTTATCCTTCCATTTCTAGATATCTGAGTCTACATAAGCTTTTTCGAGATCATCAGAATCAATAGATGTTAATTTCATTACATAAATTGGAGCATTCTGGGCAGCATACTTTGCAGTGATATCAGCTCTATGATTACCTTTTGAGACTGAATCTCAACCACAAATATGATTCCTGCAATGGATTACTGCCAACTGTTTAGGCTTTTGGATTGTTTCCAACAACTCAGTTATTATTCCTGCATGTGTTATTGGTTTTCCTGATGCCGTAATAAAACCTCATTGTTTCCAGATCTTTCCTGTTGCATGGCCAACAGACAATGCATATCAAGAGTCAGTGTAAATATTTGCACTTTTACCTTCAGCTAGAAGACAGGCTTGCTTCAATGCCACTAATTCTGCACCCTGTGCACTAAGATTACTAGGTATGAGCCATACCACAGTGTCTCAAATTCTGTGACAACTGCAGCTCCAGTACATCTGATTCCATTACATAAATGGGATGATCCATCTGTGAATAATATCATGTCTGGATTTTTGAGTGGAGTATCTTTTAAATCCATCCTAGGCATATCCACATGATCTTCTACTTCAACACATTCATACAATGGTTCACTGTTCTTTGGTAAATCAGGAAGAAGAGTAACTGAATTTAATACACTACATCTGTTCAACTGGATATTCTCACTACCTAAGAGAATAATTTCATACTTAAATATTGGTTGGTCTGAATATGCTTCAGTAGAAAATTTCCTCATTAATGCCTCTATTTGATGAGAAAAATAGACTATTAAAGGACATCCCAAAACTAGATCAGCTGACTTCTGGACTAATACAGCTGCTGCTGCTACCCCCCCCCTTAGACAGGGTACTGTATCCACAGCTATTGGATCAAGTTGACAACTATAGTATCCAATTGGACGATAACTTTGTCCTAGAGTCTATGTAAGTACACCAGAAGCTATACCTTTTGTCTCATTGACAAACAGCTGAAAAGGTTTCTCATAGTCTGGGATTCCTAATGCAGGTGCATATAAAATGACTTCTTTAAGTTTATCTAAGGCTAAGTGATGTTCAGACTTCAGTTTCAGAGGTTTTCGTTCTGTATTCCTGGTCAGATCTGACAAACATTTAGTGATCTCACTGTATCCAGGAATTCACTGTCTACAGAAACCAGTACTTCCAAGAATAGCTCTAAGTTGTTTTTTGGTCTTAAGGTGCACTTAATTTCTGTATATCAGCTATTCTCTTTTGTATGATACTTCTGGAACCCTCTGACAACACAAATCCAAGATATTGCACACGAGGCAAAACTCACTGTAATTTTGCCTTGGAGATTTTATGCCCTTGCTTGTATAACTCAATCAAAAGAATCTTGCTATCTCTAAGACATACCTTTGCATTTGGGGATGCTAAAAGAATATCATCCACAAAATGCACCAATTTTCTCTCTTTAAATTTAATTGTTTTTAGATCTTGATTTAGAATTTGAGAGAACTGGCTAGGTGAGTCCATATATCCTTGTGGAAGTCTCATTCATGTCCACTGAGTTTTCTCCCAAGTGAAGGCAAAGATCTTTTAAGAATCCTTGGTATTGAGAAAAATGTGGAGCATAAATATACCACAGTAAAATATCTAGCCTGACTTGGAATGAAAGAAATTATAGCAGCTGGACTTGGCACAATTGGATGAGTCTTGATAACATAATCATTATCAGATTTAGGATAAATCTGTAAACAGGTCTGCCATTTTCATCTAACTTTTTTATAGGCAAAATTGTTGTATTGAACTCAGAAAAGCAAGGTATAATTACCCCTTGTTGGATTAGGGACTCAATGATTGGTTATATACCTTTTATTGCTTCTTAGTCAAGGGATATTGAGGCATTCAAGGAACTGGTCCTTCCTTTGTCCTCACCCTGACTGGAGTAGCTGATTTTAGCAATCTTATATCTGTAGATTATTTTTGACACACATTTCTATTGAAAACACTAGAAAATATAGGAATAGATGGGCCCTTCCTCAAAATAATAAGCAGTATATATCTAAAACCATCCACAACTATCATCTGCAATGGGGACTTTAGAAGCCTTCCCAAAAATATCAGGATAAGATCACCTCTATTATTTAATATTGTACTATTAATGCTAGTAGTAACAATTAGAGAAGAAAATGAAATTGAAGGGATTAAGTAGGTAAATGAGGAAACTAAACTATCACTCTTTGTAGATGATATGATAGTATACTTAAAGAATCCTAGAAAGTCAACTAAAAGGCTAGTGTAAATTAACAACTATAGCAAAGTTGCAGAGTACAAAACAAATCCACATAAATCATCAGCATTTCTGTATATTTCCAACAAAGTTCAGAATGTATCTATGAAGTCAAACACATGATCACAACTACAAAACACTTGTCACACAATTAAAACTAAATCTAAATAATTGGAAAAACTTTAATTTCTCATGGGTAGGATGAGCTAATATAATAAAAATGACAATCATACACAAATTAATTTGCTTATTCAGTGCCATACCTATCAAACTACTGCAACATGGAAAATGGTAAGGTGGAATTCCTGTAAGACCCTGTATCTTGCAAGAATTCCACCCAGCCATTTTCCATGTTGCACTACCAAAATATTTTTTATAGAATTAGAAACAATTATTACAAAGTTCATCTGGAAGAACAAAAGATCAAGAATATCAAGGGAAAATAGTGAAAAAAAGATATGAAGGATGGAGGCCTAGCAGTACCAGATCTTAAATTGTACTATAAAGCAGTGATCATCAAAACTATATGGTATTGGCTTAGATATAGAAGGGTCGATCAATGGAATAGGCTAAGGGTAAATGACTTCAGCATGTTAGTGTTCAATAAAACCAAAGATCCCAGCTTTTGGGACAAGAAGTCACTATTTGACAAAAACTGCTGGAAAAATTGGAAAATACCATGGGAAAAATAAGGTCTAGATCAACATCTTACACCCTATACCAAGATAAATTCAAAAATGGGTAAATGACTTAAACATGGGGAATGAAATCAGGAACAAATTAGGAGAACATAGAATAACATAACTGTCAGATCTGTGGGAAAGGAAGGAATTTAAGTCTAAGCAAGAGATAGAGAACACTACAAAATATAAAATGAATAATTTTGTTACATTAAAAAGGTTTTTTACAAACAAAACCAATGCAATAATAACTAGAACGGAAGCAACAAACTGGGGAAAAATTTATAGCAAAATTCTCTGGCAAAGGTCTAATTTCTCAAATTTATAAGGAAATAAGTCAAGCATACAAGAAATCAAGCCATTCCCTATTTGACAAATGGTCAAGGGACATGAATAGGCAGTTTTTAGACGAAGTAATCAAAAGTATCATTAATCACATGAAAAAGTGTTCTAAATCCCTCCTGATTAGAGAAATGCAAATCAAAGCAACTCTGAGGTACTATCTCACACCTAACAGATTGGCCAATATGACAGTAAAGGAAAATAATAAATGTTCGAGGGGATGTGGCAAAATTAGGACACTTATACACTGCTGGTGGAGTTGTGAATTGATCCAACCATTCTGGAAGGCAATTTAGAACTATGTCCAATGGTTTTTAAAGAATGCATATCCTTTGATCCCTAAAGAGATAATAATGAAAAATTTTTGTACAAAAATACTAATTAGCTGTGCTCTTTGAGGTGGCAAAAAATTTGGAAAACAAGGAATGGCTGAACAAATTGTGATATATGATGGTAATGGAATAGTATTCTGCTGTAAGGAATGATGAACTGGAGGATTTTTATGTGAACTGGGAGATACTCCAGGAACTGATGCAGAGTAAAATGAGCAGAACCAAGAGAACATTATACACAGAAAGTGGAAAATTGTGGAACACTTTGCTACTACAATATAATACCAAAGTACTTATGAGAAAGTATGCTATGCATATCGAGATAAGGAACTATGGGAATAGAAACACAAAAGAAAACCAAAGGACTTGTCATTTATCTATATGAATATATGATTGGGGGGTTTTGGTTTTCAAAGATTGCTCTTTTGAAAAAATAAATAACATGGAAATAGGTATAAGTGATAACATTTGTATAACCCAGTGGAAGTGCTTATTGGGTCTAGGAGAGAGGTGTATAGAGGGGAGGGAAAGAAAATTAAATATGTAAACATGGAAAAATATTTTTAAAATAAAAAAATATTAACCTCACTTGTCCAAAACCTTCCCATGGGATGTGAAGATTTACTTAAAGCCTTAAACACTCCTTAGATAAGAAGCCAGAATGGGAAAAACAACTTTCCCTGATTCCTTGGCAACATGTCAATCTTTCTCCTCAATTTGCCTATTTGTGAATCCTCTAAATGTAGTTTAGTCTGTAACCTGATTTAGCCTACCTATTGAGTTTGTTTGATGAAATTTGTTTCCTTGAGGCATACATGCGATTACGATCCTATTTAGTTAAGTCTCCTCAACTTTTATGACACTGAAGGAAATATCCTATTTTGGAACTATATTTTCCTTTACTTTTAAGTGATACTGAGTATTGGTGATTTGACCAGGGTCACACAGCTAGGAGGTATCTGAGGCCCAGTTTGAACCCAGATGCACCTGACTCCAGGCCTGGCACTGAGACATCTAGTTGTTCCCCAACTTTTTTTTAACTTTTATGGCCTAAGAGGAATGGACAAGATTGTTATATGTGAAAGAATTATTTTTCTGTCACTTTGATATAATTTTGCCTTGTCAGAATCCTAATAATTTTCAGACATTTCCTTTTCTGAGGTCTGAACCTATGCTTGAGTATAATAATGAAACCTAGGTTTTTACCCCTATAATTTTTGAATTGTGGTAAACATATTTTGGCAGCAGATACCTCCACATAATCTCAGAAAGGAGATAATTCTTCCAGAAAATCTCTTTGGGAAACTTTTCTTTCCTCTTGATTCAGTTCTGTTTCCTGTCCACAGGGCCCAGAGCAGCTTCTCACTGGTAATTGAGAAATCCAATCAGATATATTCCCTCTACATTCCAAAGACAGCTGCAGTTGGGGCCCTAATATGCATCTCCTAGTAATGCCAGGATCAGATACAAGACGGCAAAGGAGATTTGGGGAGATATTTTTTTCTATTTATTCAGCTTTTAAAATGCCTGTCTCTTAGAAATCTACAAGAATTTGTTAGGGTTGAAGCAATGATGGTAGAGATGAAGAACAAGAGAATGTCAGGGAATTAATAAAAGGAGAGACAGCACAGGCTTCTGGAATTTGAGAGAAGTCTTTTTACTTGATCTATAGGGTTTTTGATGAAATTGGGTCTCTTAATTTAAAGCTTGTTCAAACCCCCACCCGAAAACATTTTTCCCTCTAGAAATTCTTCCTCAGAATAGTTGACTCCTCTGGAAACCACCTGCTATTAATAAAAAGAACCTATTTTGACAGTTCCTATAGAGAAAGTCCATGTGCATGTGATTTCTGGGAGGAACATGTGCATGATCCAGTGGCTACTTCAGTTCTATTCTACTCAATATTGTGTAGCAGGAGGTGGAGCCTAGATAGTAGCATGAGCCTTCTGAATCTCCTTCCAACTGATCATTGCAAAGTATCTTGAAAGGACAGAAATAAAAACCTTATGAGTAAAGGGGCTCTGCCACTGGATACAGCATTAAAGGTAGGCAATGGATGGGGATTCCCATGCTATAAGGGGGGGGAAACTGCACTAATCAAAGCTCAAGCTGATCACCCCTCCCCCACACCACCTTCTATGCCAGAGTTAGAGCAAGGGCAGAGGCAATCTCTAAATTCTTGGGAGCTGGCTGAAAGTACCACAGACTTAACCCCAAGGACAGTGCAAGGCCTTGGCAGTGAGACTCGAGGCTGAAGAGCATGGAACTTGGGCAGCAGAGTGTGGAGCTTGGGCAGAAATGTGGCTGGCCACAGTCAAGGTAGCAGGGGCTGAAAAGAACATAACAGACCTACCTGACCTCGCTTAGGCTTCTCACAGGGAAGGGAAGATACTACCAAGGAAAAGCCCTTCAAGATAGAAGCTAAGAAAGCAATGGCCACCAACATGTGGGAATCTCAATCCACTAGTGGCAAAAGGAATAAATAACAGTACAAAAAGCTCTTGACCCTGGATAATTTCTATGGAGAAAAAAGAACAAAATACAGAAGCAACAGCAGAGAGCGAAAAACAAGCAAACATATCCAAACTTTCCAAAAAAATGGAAATTGGTCACAAGCTCTCTAGGAACTCATAGGAGTTCAAGAATCAAGTAATGAAGATAGAAGAAAAATAAGAAGAAAAGTGGGGAAAAGAAATGAAAGTAATACAAAAAGAAAATAACTGCTTAAAAGACAAAATTGCCCATATGGAAAAAGAGTCACAGAAATCAAATGAAGTAATAAACAAATTGGAGTCCAGAACTGACCTACTGGAAACCATGAAAAGCAGTATAGATCAAACTGAAAAGGAAAATCAAAAGTTCATAGCTGAAAATCAGTCTTTAAAGACTAGAAATGGGCAAGTAAAAGCTAATGATTGCACGAAACAATAAGGAAGCATGAAATATCTCATTGAAAAGACTAATCACCTGGAAAATAGATCTAGGAGAGACAATTTGAGTATTATTAGTCTTCCTGAAAGCCTGGAATAACAACAACAAAAAAACCTTTGACATTGAATTACAATAAATTATCCAAGAAAACTGCCCTAATATTCTTGAACAAGAGGGTAAAATAGATATTGATAGAATCCATAGATCATCCCCTACATTAAATCCCCAATATGATATAGCAGAAGGAGCATTGGACATTGATTCAAAAATTGGAATTCAAGTTCCAGGTTTAATGCTCATTAGGTGTGTGATTCCTGGCAAGTCATTTAACTTATTTTGGTCTTCATTTCCTCATTTGTAGAATGAGGGGGGTCATACTATATCAGGGGTCAGACTGTTTTTGTACCACTAGTAAGCTAAGAATAGTTTTTACATTTTAAAATAAAGTTTTGTTATATTTTAAAATATAAAAATCATTCTTAGCAAACAGGCCATACAAAAATAGACAGACCACCAGCTTTGACTGTCAAGTCATTTTTTGTCATCACCTACTCTAGCTGACTTCTAAAGTTCTACTCTCAGCTCTACTATTTACAAATTAAACTAAATTCATCACTATATTTTAGTTATACCCATAACATATGTAAGGCCCTATAATCAGAAAGGTATAAATGGAATAGGCATGCCTAAGCATACTCTGAATAGAGTAATTCTGATACCCTAAATTTCACTAGTCATATAGAGTCCTATACACTTATAGTTCATTATAATAGCTTAGAGATACTTGCCAATTGTAGTAATAAGATTAATTTATAAAACCTTTGAAATTCTCCTGCTATGGTCAAGAAACATGCTATGAGAGGAGGATGAGAGACATGGTTGTAAAAACATCAAGTAAAGAATATTAACATGCAAAAATCCTAAATAAAATACTAGCTAGGAGACTACAGCAATATATCATAAAATTTATGTATTGTGGCCAAGTGAGATTTATACTAGGAATTCAGAGCTGGTTCAATGTAAAGAAAATTATTAACAAAATTGATTATAACACTATTTTAATGGATATAATTAACACAATTGATTATAAAAATAACGAAAACAATAAAAAGTCATGATTATATCAAGACACAAAAATAACTTGACAAAATATCCCCATTAAAAACACTTGAAATCATAGATATAAACAGATTTTTCCCTATGAAATGAAAAGAAACCACTATATACAAGCATTATCTCTTTTTTTTTAATTTTATGTTTTAGAAAAATTTTTTCCATGGTTACATGATTGATATTCTTACTCTCCTCTCCACACCCCAATACCCCCCACCCCTGTAGCCGATATGCATTTCCATGGGTTTCTTCATGTGTCATCAATCAAGACCTATTTCCATATTATTGATAGGTGCACAAGGGTAGTCGTTTAGAGTCTACATCCCAAATCATGTCTGCATCAACCCATGTGTTCAAGCAGTTGTTTTTCTTCTATGTTTCCACTCCTGTAGTTCTTCCTCTGATTGTGGGTACTGTTCTTTTCCATAAATCCCTCAGAATTGTCCTGGATCAATGAATTGCTGCTAGTACAGAAGTCCATTACATTTGATTTTACCACAGTGTATTAATCTCTGTGTACAATGTTCTTCTGGAACTGCTCCTTTCACTCTGCATCAATTCCTGGAGGTCATTCCAGATCACATGGAATTCCTCCAGTTTATTATTCCTTTGAGCATAATAGTATTCCATCACCAACAGATGCCACAATTTGTTCAGCCATTCCTCAATCAAAGGACTTTCTCTCATTTTCCAATTTTTTGCAAGCACAAAGAATGTGGCAATAAATATTTCTGTATAAGTGTTTTTCCCTATGATCTCTTTGGGGTACAAACCCAACAACGGTATGACATTCTTTTAGCTCTTTTTAGGCATAGTTTCAAATTGCCATACAGATGGTTCGATCAATTCACAACTCCACCAGCAGTGCAATAATCCCCTCCAACAATCATTACTTTCCCCTATTGTCATTTTAGTCATTCTTCTAGGTGTGAGGTGATACCTCAGAATTGTTTTGATTTGCATTTCTCTAATTATTAGAGATTTAGAACACTTTCTAAAGTGCTTATTGATAGTTTTGATTTCTTTACCTGAAAATTGCCTATTCATGTCCCTTGCCCATTAATCAATTGGGGAATGACTTGATTTTTTGTACAATTGATTTAGCTCCTTGTATATTTGAATAATTAGACCTTTGTCAGAGTTTTTTGTTATAAAGATTTTTTTTCCCAGTTTGTTGTTTCCCTTCTGATTTTCGTTGCATTGGTTTTGTTTGTACAAAATCTTTTTAATTTAATGTAATCAAAATTATTTATTTTATATTTTGTAATTTTTTCTCTTACTTGGTTTTAAAATCTTTCCTTTCCCAGAGATCTGACAAGTATACTATTCTGTATTCATCTAATTTACTTATAGTTTCCTTCTTTATATTGAAGTCATTCACCCATTCTGAATTTATCTTGGTGTGGGATATGAAATGTTGATCTAAACTTAATCTGTCCCATATTGTTTTCCAATTTTCCCAAGTTTTTGTCAAATGGTGGATTTTTGTACCAAAAGTTGGGGTCTTTAGGTTTATTATAGACTATCTTGCTGACTTCACTTATCCCAAGTCTATTCCACTGATCCTCCCTTCTGTCTCTTAGCCAGTACCATATTGTTTTGATGACCTCTGCTTTATAGTACAGTTTAAGATCTGGTACTGCTAGGCCAACTTGCTTCACATTTTTTTTTCATTATTTCCCTTGATATTCTTCATCTTTTGTTCTTCCAAATGAACTTTGTTGTAGTTTTTTTTGTTTGTTTTTTTTAAACATTTATTAATATTCGTTTTAAACATAGATACATGATTCATGCTCCTACTTTCCCCTTCACCCCCCCGCAACCCCCCCAATAGCCAACGCAGCATTTCCACTGGTTTTATCATGTGTTGTTGATCAAAACCTATTTCCAAATTGTTGTTAGTTGCATTGGTGTGGTATTTTCGAGTCTACATCCCCAATCATGTCCACCCCAACCCATGCGTTCAAGCAGTTGTTTTTCTTATATGTTTCCTGTCCTGCAGTCCTTCCTCTGAATGTGGGTAGCGTTCCTTTCCATACATCCCTCAGAGCTGTCCTGTGTCATTGAATTGCTGCTGGTACAGAAGTCCATTACATTCGATTTTACCATAATATATCAGTCTCTATGTACAGTGTTCTGGCTCTGCTCCTTTTGCTCTGCATCAGTTCCTGGAGGTCTTTCCAGTTCACCTGGAACTCCACTAGTTTATTATTCCTTTTAGCACAATAGTATTCCATCACCAGCATATACCACAATTTGTTCAGTCATTCCCCAATTGAAAGACATACCCTCCTTTTCCAGTTTTTTGCCACCACAAAAAGCGCAGCTATAAATATTTTCGTACAAGTCTGTTTATTTATGATCTCTTTGGGGTACAAACTCAACAATGGTATGGCTGGATCAAAGGGCAGGCAGTCTTTTATAGCCCTTTGAGCATAGTTACAAATTTCCAGCCAGAATAGTTGGATCAGTTCACAACTCCACAAACAATGCATTAATGTCCCAATTTTGCACATCCCCTCCAACATTCATTACTCTCCCCTTCTTTCATTTTAGCCAATCTGCTAGGTGTGAGGTGATACCTCAGAGTTGTTTTGATTTGCATTTCTCTAATTATTAGAGATTTAGAACACGTTCTCATGTGCTTATTGATACTTTTGATTTCTTTACCTGAAAATTGCCTATTCATGCCTCTTGCCCATTTATCAATTGGGGAATGGCTTGATTTTTTTTATACAATTGCTTTAACTCCTTGTATATTTGAGTAATTAGACCCCTGACAGAGTTTTTCGTTATAAAGATATTTTCCCAATTTGTTGTTTCCCTTCTGATTTTGACTACATTGTTTTTGTTTGTACAAAAGCTTTTTAGTTTAATATAATCAAAATCATTTAATTTATATTTTGTAATTTTCTCTAACTCTTGCTTGGTTTTAAAATCTTTCCTTTCCCAGAGATCTGACAAGTATACTATTCTGTGTTCACTTAACTTATTTATAGTTTCCCTCTTTCTATTCAAGTCATTCACCCATTCTGAATTTATCTTGGTGTAGGGTATGAGGTGTTGATCTAAACCTAATCTCTCCCATATTGTTTTCCAAATTTCCCAGCAATTTTTGTCAAATAGTGGATTCATGTCCCAAAAGTTGGGCTCTTTGGGTTTATCATACACTGTCTTGCTGACATCATTAACCCCAAGTCTATTCCACTGATCTTCCCTTCTGTCTCTTAGACAGTACCATATTGTTTTGATGACAGCTGCTTTATAGTATAGTTTAATATCTGGTACTGCCAGGCCCCCTTCCTTCACATTTTTTTTTCATTATTTCCCTTGATATTCTTGATCTTTTGTTATTCCAAATGAAATTTGTTATAGTTTTTCCTAATTCAGTAAAGAAGATTTTTGGTAGTTTGATAGGTATGGCACTAAATAGGTAAATTAATTTGGGTAGAATGGTCATTTTTATTATGTTAGCTCGTCCTACCCATGAGCAAGCAATGGCTTTCCAATTGTTTAGATTTAGTTTTATTTGTTTGGAAAATGTTTTGTAGTTGTTTTTGTATAATTATTGTGTTTGTTTTGGTAGACAGATTCCCAAGTATTTTATATTGTCTAGGGTGATTTTAAATGGTGTTTCTCTTTCTACCTCTTGCTGCTCTAATGTGTTGGAAATGTATAGAAATGCTGATGATTTATGTGCATTTATTTTGTATCCTGCAACTCTGCTAAAGTTGTTGATTATTTCTACAAGCTTCTTAGTTGATGCTCTAGGATTTTTTAAGTAGACCATCATATCATCTGCAAAGAGTGATTGCTTAGTCTCCTCCTTGCCTATTTTGATCCCTTCAGTTTCTTTTTCTTCTCTAATTGCTACTGCTAGTGTTTCTAGTACAATGTTAAATAATAGAGGAGATAATGGGCATCCTTGTTTCACTCCTGATCTCATTGGGAAGGCTTCTAATTTATCCCCATTGCATATGATGCTTGTTGATGGTTTTAGGTATATACTGTTTATTATTTTTAGGAAAGGTCCTTCTATTCCTATACTTTCCAGTGTTTTCAGTAGGAATGGATGCTGTATTTTGTCAAAGGCTTTTTCGGCATCTATTGAGATAATCATGTGGTTTTTGTTTGTTAGACTGTTGATATGGTCAATTATGTGAATGGTTTTCCTAATATTGAACCATCCTAGTATTCCTGGTATAAATCCCACCTAATCATGGTGGATGATCTTAATTACTTGTTGGAGTCTCTTTGTTAATATTCTATTTAAGATTTTTGCATCTATGTTCATTAGGGAGATTGGTCTGCAGTTTTCTTTCTCTGTTTTTGATCTCCCTGGCTTTGGAATCAGTACCATATTTGTGTCATAAAAGGTATTTGAGAGGACTACTTCTTTGCTTATCATATCAAATAATTTGTATACTATTGGGATTAGTTGCTCTTTGAATGTCTGATAGAATTCATTTGTGAATCCATCAGGCCCTGGTGATTTTTTCTTAGGGAGTTCTTTGATGGCTTGTTCAATTTCTTTTTCTGATATGGGATTATTGAGGTATTCTATTTCTTCTGCTGTTAATCTAGGCAGTTTATATTTTTGTAAATATTCGTCCATATCTCCTAAATTGTTATATTTATTGCCACATAATTGGGCAAAATAGTTTTTAATGATTGCCTTAATTTCCCCTTCATTAGAGGTGAGGTCTCCCTTTTCATCTTTGATACTGTCAATTTGGTTTTCTTCTTTCCTTTTTTTTATTAGATTGACTAGTACTTTGTCTATTTTATCTGTTTTTTCAAAATACCTGCTTCTTGTCTTATTTATTAATTCAATAGTTCTTTTACTTTTGATTTTATTAATTTCTCCCTTGATTTTTAGTATTTCTAATTTAGTTTTCATCTGGGGATTTTTAATTTGCTCACTTTCTAGTTTTTTGAGTTGCATGCCCAATTCATTAATCTCTGCCCTCCTTAATTTGTTAATATATGCACTCAAGGATATAAATTTCCCCTTGAGTACTGCCTTGGCTGCATCCCACAGAGTTTGGTAGGATGTCTCATCATTGTCATTCTCTTCAATGAAATTGTTTATTGTTTCTATGATTTCTTCTTTGACTAATTGGTTTTGGAGAATCATATTGTTTAATTTCCAATTAGTTTTTGATTTGCCTGTCCAGGTGCCCTTACTAATTATTATTTTTATTGCATTATGATCTGAGAAGGTTACATTTATTATATCTGCTCTTTTGCTTTTGTTTGCAATATTTCTATGCCCTATTACATGGTCAATCTTTGTGAATGTACCATGTGCAGCTGAAAAGAAGGTATATTCCTTTTTGTCCCTATTTATTTTTTTCCACATATCAATTAAATCTAATTTTTCTAGGACTTCATTCACCTCTCTTACCTCTTTCTTATTTATTTTTTGGTTTGATTTATCTAGGTCTGAAAGAGGAATATTTAGATCTCCCACTATTATGGTTTTACTATCTATTTCCTTCTTGAGCTCTGCCAGTTTCTCTTTTATGAATTTGGATGCTATGCCACTTGGTGCATACATATTGAGCAGTGTTATTTCCTCATTGTTTATACTGCCTTTAATCAGGATGTAATGACCTTCCCTGTCTTTTTTAATCATATCTATTTTTACTTTGGCTTTGTCAGAAATCACAATTGCCACTCCTGCCTTCTTTTTCTTATTTGATGCCCAAAAGATTTTACGTAAGCACTTAACCTTAAACTTGTGTGTGTCTACCCGCCTCATATGTGTTTCTTGTAGACAACATATGGTAGGATTTTGGTTTCTAATCCACTCTGCTATTTGCTTCTGTTTTATGAGCAAGTTCATCCCATTCACATTCAGAGTTATAATTATCAGTTGTGCATTCACTGACATTTTCGTATCCTCCCCTATTCCTACCCCTTCTTTTTACACTATTTCCTTTTAAACCAGTGATTTGCTTTAAGCCAGTATCCCTTATCCCTTCCCTAGATTAACTTCCCTTTCTACCCCCTCCCTTATTATTCCCCTGTTTTTATTTTTAAAGGCCTAATAAATTCCCTCCCCCTTTTTCTCCCCTCCTTTTTTTGACCTCTCCACTCCTCTGCTCCCCTTGGTTTTATCCCTTCTGACTTTCTCAGTAGGGTTAGATAGAGTTTTATATCCCAATGGGTAATATAGCTACTCTTCCCTCTCTGGATTGATTACACTGAGAGTAAGGTTTAAATATTACCTCTTAATGCTCTCGTCCTCTCCTTCTTATAATAGTATTTGTCCCCTCCCCCTTCCCATGCCCTCTTTGTGTGTAATAGAATATCCTATTTTTCTCATTCTCTCAAGTTTCTCTTGGTGTCCCCTGCTATTCACCCCCCTCTTTCCTACCTCCCATATCATCTTAGACCATTTAGTATTCCACCCTCTCCCTATGAATTATTCTTCTGATTACTATAATAGAGAATACTATAATAGTGAATAGAGTTCACTACAGAGACTTATACATGGCATTTCTCCACATAGGAATACAGATAATTACATCTTACTGAGGCCCTTAAAAAGGCAAATTTAATAATTATGAGTTTTCTTTCTTTCCCCTCTGTTTCTTATTTACCTTTTCATGTTTCTCTTGATTTTTATAGTTGGATATCAAACTTTCCATTTAGTCCTGGTCTTTTCTGTGCAAATACTTGGAAATCTTCAATTTTGTTGAATGCCCATACTTTCCCCTGGAAGTATATAATCAGTTTCAATGGGTAGTTGATCCATGGTTGCAGGCCCAGCTCTCTTGCCTGTCTGAATATCATATTCCAAACCTTGCAGTCTTTTAGCATGGAGGCTGCAAGATCCTGTGTGATCCTGGTTGGTGTTCCTTGATATTTGACTTGTCTCTTTTTGGCTATCTGTAAGATTTTTTTCTTTTACTTGGAAGCTCTTGAATTTGGCTATTATATTCCTTGGCATTGCCCTTTCTGGGTCTAGTGTAGAGGGTGATCTATGGATCCTTTCAATATCTATATTGCCCTCTTGTTGTAGAACTTCAGGACAATTTTGCTGAATAATTTCTTTTAGTATGGAGTCCAAATTTCTATTAATTTCTGGTTTTTCTGGAAGACCAATGATTCTCAAATTGTCTCTTCTAGACCGGTTTTCTTGTTCTATCACTTTCTCATTGAGATATTTCATGTTTCCTTCTATTTTATCCATCCTTTAACTTTGTTTTATTTGTTCTTCTTGTCTTGAGAGATCATTAGCTTCTAATTACTCAATTCTTGACTTTAGGGACTGGTTTTCATCTATAATCTTTTGGTTTTTGGCTATGATCTTTTGGTTTTCCTTTTCAATCTGGTTATTTCTGGTGCTCAATTTGCTTCTCAGTTCATTTGATTTCTTAGCCTCACTTTCCAATTGCAAAATTCTGCCTTTTAAACTGTTATTTTCTTGCCTCATTTCCTTTTGAGCTATTTCACATTTCTCTAGCCAAATATTTTCCAACTTTTCCGTCATCTCATATTTGAACTCTTGAAGAGCTTGTGACCAGTTTTCATTATTTTGGGAGGGTACGGATGTTTGTTTGTTCTCCTCTTCCGTTTGCTTGGTTGTCTGGATTTTCTCTGTGTAATAGTTGTCGAGTGTTAAAGATTTCTTCTTCTTGTTGTTAATCTTTCTCTTTTGGCCTTCCTGATTCTGGGTTGCCATTGTTAGCCCAGCCCATTCTCAGGTTTATCCTAACGCTGACTCAGGTCTGGTTTTTCTCAAGGTCAAGCCCCCTGGTCGACCCCCTTGCTTGATCCTCTGCTGGAGGCTCCTTTACAAGTCTCAGGGTGCTGCTTCCACAGTTGTATACCTGTCTGCACTGGTTCCCCACTCAGGGTTTCAGAGCCTTCGCTTACGCGCGCCTGTGTGCACCTGTACTCTGTGTCTGTGCATAAAGTCCGTGCGCGTTCTTTAGCCTTTTGGGGTCCTAAGTCTTGCTGCTCTCAGAAACAGACCCTGGAGCTGCCACTGACTCAATGGGTGCACCAAACTTGCTCTATTTCTCTTTAGCTGGTTTTGGAGCTGTAGGTGGTGTGGGGTGTGTGTGTGTGTGTGTGTGTGTGTGTGTGTGTGAGTTGCTCAGCCCATGATTTAGTGAGAGCTGTTTCACACCTTTATAGCATGGAAATGCCCCAATTCCAAGTACCTTCCACACTGAGCCCTGTTGTGGGGTCCCTCCATTCGTCTGGATTTGTTTTTATGTCCCCTTGAGGAGTCCTGTATGTTTCGGTTAGGAGAGGTTAAGAGCTGCTTTTTACTCTGCCGCCATCTTAACCAGGCTTTGTTGTATTTTTTCTAATTCATTAAAAAAGTTTCTTGATACTTTGATAGATATGGCACTAAATAAATTAATTAATTTGGGTAGAAGTTCATTTTTATTATGTTAGCTCATCCTACCAATGAAAAATCAATTTTTTTTCCCAATTGTTTAGATTTAGTTTTAATTGTTTGGAACGTGTTTTGTGGTTATGTTCATATAATTCCTGTCTTTGTTTTGGTAGACAGATTCCTAAGTATTTTATATTGTTTAGGGTGATTTTAAATGGAATTTCTTTTTCTAACTCTTGTTGCTGTGATGTGTTGGAAATATATAGAAATGCTGATGATTTATGTGCATTTATTTTGTATCCTGCAATTCTGCTAAAGTTGTTGATTATTTCTACTAGCTTATTACTTGATTCTCTAGGATTTTTTAAGTAAACCATGTTGTGTGCAGATGCAAAGCATGGAATCCCTGCAAAGGTACAGGGAGAGCCTCACCCAGAATTCCAGGGGACCCCCCTGGAGAACTTTGGGTGAGGGGCAGTTGAGAAGGGTTGAGGACAGTTATTTGGTGGGAGTGGAGGTGAGCAGACACTCTGCTGGCCACTGCTGACTTGGGGTTTCTCCTGAGAAACCATTGTAGCATAAGCTAATGATTTCTACTCATAGGGTTAGCCTATTTGTTATTACTATTCTTCATTAATTTAATTATATAATTACTTAGTGATTAGAGAGTAAGATATATATCTATAGTAAGAGAGCCAGTTTTAGTTAAGTGTTTCTTCCCCTCCATTGAGGAGGGGGGAAGGGACATCAATTTAACAGTTCAGGGTCACCTTTCTTTTATTCAAACACTTTCATTAACTTCTCTAATTTTCCTTGTGAATTCCTAATATAACTTTTTACCTTCAAATCTGTGCCTGATAATTATTTGGGAAGATACTTACAATTCAGTCTGTATATTTGGGTTGAATCCTGTTGGCTGCCAGTTTAAGACCTCCTCTGTCCTCAACAGTTAGATAAATAATTTCTATATATCTCCTCTAACTGACCTGAGAGGAATATAAATTTAAGAAAGAAACATTATTGGGGTTTCAGCCATAACAGAAACTCACCAGAAGAATCTTATTCCTGTCTTCATTACCAACTGAAGCAGAAGTAGTTAGAGGGGGAGGGGTTTGAGAATCAGGAGTGTTTTACCCTCTCCTTTCCTCACTGTAGCCTGTCAATCTCTGGCTTTTGACTTAAAGATCTATTTGACCCTGACACATTTATCTGCTTCTCCAAATTATCTGTTATTATCATCATAACAACCATCATATCATCTACAAAGAGTGATAGCTTAGTCTCCTCATTGCCTATTTTAATACCTTCAATTTCTTTTTCTTCTCTTATTGCTACTGCTAGTGTTTCTAGTACAATGTTAAATAATAGAGGTGATAATAGGTATCCTTGTTTCACGCCTGATCTTATTGGGAAGGCTTCTAATTTATCCCCATTGCATATGATGCTTGTTGATGGTTTTAGATATATACTGTTTATTATTTTTAGGAAAGGCCCTTCTACTCCTATACTATCTAGTGTTGTATTTTTTTCAAAGGCTTTTTCAGCATCTATTGAGATAATCATGTGATTTTTCTTTGTTAGCTTGCTTATATGGTCAATGATGTGGATGGTTTTCCTAATGTTGAACCATCCCTGAATTCCTGGTATAAATCCCACTTGATCATTGTGAATAATCCTCGTGATCACTTGCTGGAGTCTTTTTTCTAGTGTTCTATTTAAGATTTTTGCATTTATGTTCATTAAGAAGATTTTTCTTTAGTTTTCTTTCTCTCTTTTTGGTCTGCCTGGCTTTGGAATCAGTACCATATTAGTGTCATAAAAGGAATCTGGTAGAACTCCTTCTTTGCCTATTATATCAAATAATTTGTATAGTATTGGGATTTGTTGTTCTTTGAAGATTTGATAGAATTCCCTGGTGATTTTTTCTTAGGGAATTCTTTGATGGCTTGTTCAATTTCTTTTTCTGATATTGGATTATTTACGTATTCTATTTCTTCTGCTGTTAATCTAGACGATTTATATTTTTGTAAATATTCATCCATATCACCTAGATTGCTATATTTATTGCCATATATAATGATTTCCTTAATTTCCTCTTCATTAGAGATGAGGTCTCTCTTTTCATTTTTGATACTGTTTATTTGGTTTTCTTCTTTCCTTTTTTATTAGATTTACCAGTACTTTGTCTATTTTATCTGTTTTTTTCAAAGTACCAGCTTCTAGTCTTATTTATTAATTCAGTAGTTCTTTTACTTTTGATTTTATTAATTTCTCCTTTGATTTTTTAGTATTTCTAATTTAGTTTTCATCTGGGATTTTTAATTTGTTCACTTTCTAGTTTTTTTACAAGCATTTTCTCTAATAGCAAAAGCTGGAGAACTTCCCAAGAAGACTAGGAATGAAATAACGATGCCTATTCATTATCCTAATATCTTTCAACATTGTTCTTGAAATGCTACCTATAGCAATAAGAGAAGAAAAAGAAATTGAAGGGATCAGAATGAATAATAAAAATGACAATAAACAATAAACTTTACAATAAAAAATAAAACTTTCTCTTTTTTTCAGTTGATATTATGACATACTTGGAAAATCCTAGAGATTCAACTAAAAAGTTAATCAAAATAATCAATAATTTTAGCAATGTAGCGGGATATAAAATAAACCCACATAAATAATTAGCATTTCTATCTATTACCACCAGAGCCTTGCAAGAAGAAGAGGCAGTAAGTTCATTCAAGATAACCATAGCCAATACGAAATATCAGGGAATGTATCTACCAAGGCAAACCAGGAACTATATGAACATAAGTATAAAAAACTTTTTAGGTGCGTGCAGTAGGGGCAGAGACTGGCTGGCGTGGGGACAGCAGTGGCTGCAGTGGCTGAGGTGGCTGCGGTGGCTTCAGGGACTATTTGGGAGCCTCTGGCGCCCACAAACAGAGAGTGCCTGAACCACCGGAGCCCAGCCCCACTCTGCTCCAGCACCATGTTGATTAGAACTGAGATCAGCTGCAATATTCAGAGTGCCATTAAGGGAGAATTGCAGGAATTTGGAGCTTATGTCTATGAAGAACTGCCTGATTACATCATAATTATGGTGGCTAACAAGAAAAGTCAAGAGCAAATGACTTAGGACCTTTCCCTTTTTCTAAGGGACAAAATGGTTAGATTTACTGTATAGCTGGCTTCATACTGTGTTAGATAAACTTTGCTCTGTTAACTACTGAGCCTTCTAGTCTAAAACTTTCTGAGACCAATATCTAGCACTCAATCTGAAAAAAAAATCCAGAGTTTCTACAAGTTCACAAGATCATGGAACTTCTTCCTCCAGGCAGCCCTATGATGATGGAACTGCAGCAGCTTGACTAATGTCAACAGTGAAACCTGGAG
The DNA here is from genome assembly GCF_016433145.1 of Gracilinanus agilis. Taxonomy (NCBI): domain Eukaryota; kingdom Metazoa; phylum Chordata; class Mammalia; order Didelphimorphia; family Didelphidae; genus Gracilinanus; species Gracilinanus agilis. The sequence goes on from NC_058131.1 coordinate 437,491,901, forward strand.
AGCTAGCCACCTTTGAATATGTGACTGACACCAAACCAGTACCAGATGATCTCATTGAGGAAGATCTAAATTTCATCCAAGAAAATAATCTTTTATCATGGAAAAAACTTATTGTGACAGTTACATATAGTTCTTCTCTGTCCTTCTGTTGAAATCTACTGACCTCCAGGAGGTCAAAATACAGATGGCAGTGCACATTTACATAGGCTGCATTTGCAGCAGAACAACATTTGGTCTGGCAAACAACTTGACATACAGACCAGCAGATTGTTTGAACCAATACATCTGTGTGAATCAAAAACATTAGTGGCTTAGCAGAGACCTATAGGCCTATCACTAAAGCAAACTCTGATAAAATAAGCAACGAGGAAGAAAACATTTGAAAGAGAAAAGTTACCTGTGGTAAGTTCAGTTGTTAAAGTAAAAAAAATATATAATAATGATGGAGAAGAGGAAGAGGAAGAATATGGATTATGTATAGGAAGTGTGTCCAGCAGGGTGTCTGTGCCAGCAAAGCCTGAAAGAAGGCCTTTGCTCCCACCATCCAAACAAGTTAATAAGAACCTAATATTGAAAGCTATATCTGAAGCTTAGGAATCTGTTACAAAAACAACCAAGTATTCCACAGTCCCACAGAAACAGATGGTTACAATTGCTCCCCAAACTTGTGCTGTTCAGGAAGAATCTCTAACAGAAGTGGTCCAGCTGAAAAGCAGGGTTCCCTTATGAAGTCCCCTAATTCAACTAGAGGAAGCAAAAGAACAGAGGTTAGAAAGAATTCGAGTTGAGATGAGTGAATTGAATATCACAGAGAAACTGCCAGAGTTGCAAGCAAAAATGGGGACAAATGCACTTATCACCATACAACTTCGTCCCACAAAGTCCTTCCCAATTGTGAATTTGCTGGGAAATGCTTGTTTATTTATCCAAACTGTAAATATGATGCAAAATGTACTAAACCAGATTGCCCCTACACTCATGCCAGTAGACAAATTCCAAACCAGCACCATCACCAATATCTTCCAGTAGTCAGCTTTGCCATTACTTCCCTGCTTGTAAGAAAATGGAATGCCCCTTCTATCATCTGAAACATTATAGGTTTAGCACTCAGTGTACAACATCTGATTGCACATTTTACCATCCAGCAATTACTGTGCCACCATGTCATGCCTTGAAATGGACTCTACCTCAAACCAGTGAATGACAACCAGACATAGTAGATAGAAGATCATGGATTTTAAAGCTCCCATCTTTGAACTCTACTGGTGAAAGACATTCTACAAATTTATCAGATCTTTTGAATTTGGAATATATTGTTTTCATGATATGAAGTTTGTTGCCTATTTTTCAAATTTGTAAGTTTTGCTAAGTGATTTTAACATTTTTTTTACTATGAAGAGAAGTCAATGTAAGGGAAAAAACTGACTTTAAATTCCATTAAAATATTTTGAGGCATGGTTTGTATCTTCCTACTTTGAGTCCCAGTGTTCATAAAATTAGAATCTGAGTGTGATGTTTTTATCTAAAATGAATTAAAAGGCTGAAAATATCATTTTTATGAGGCCTATATTAGTGCTATGTATTCTTATGGGGAAAACCAGGGAAATTAACTTAAATATTTATATGGGTTCAGAAGGGTGAGTAGGAGACAGGAATGGACAGTTGTCTGGGATCAAACAAGCCAGGGAAACTGGGGTTAGCTGTTTGGGGAAATGACAGTTGACAGAACTGACAGTTAGGCTTTAATTGTCACCCAGTTCCACCTAGACAGGGAGTCTGTAAATCCAGTATGTAAAATGACTAGAAGGCTTATAAATAAATTTAATTCAAGGAAACTATAGTTCAAGGAGGGAGAAGGGGTTTCTATTCTATCAGTCTATGGGCAAACCACAGGGTCAGGGGAGGGACTTATCTACACTGAGCTAAACCTAAAGCAGGACAGGGCACAATGGAGATCAGGAAGGAAAGTGAGATAACCTCACTGCAGAGTCCTGTCACAATCCAGCGATGGTACAGCTTTCCCAGGTCTTTAGCCAGTACACCTTCAATTGGGTAAATTAGGGAACTAAACCGACCTGAGCTGACCAGCAACTCGGGTTAGATTTTAAAGTCTCTACCTAACCTCCCACAGGCAAAATCCTCCTTCCAGATATCAGGAAATCAGGGTACAAACTTCATTTCCTCTGAGGTCTCCCAGGATCAGTTATAACTTGTCCCAACCACCATGGAGTCCGTCTCAGAGAGAGAAGCACCACTTCCTGCTTCCCCACTTCATTTAGAATCCTTCAGCCTTGCCTGCTAAGTCTCCCAAATAATAATTTAGTAAACTTCCTCACAACAGTATATATAGAGATAGATGCCCTTAACCAGTTTGAAACTTGAAATGTGCAGGGGAATACTAAGAATAAAAATAAAAATCAAGTGATTTTTTCCCCTATTTTAATAAGCATAGAAATACAAAGATGTAATTTAAAATGCAGTTTAAATGCAGCTTTATTGCTTTGTAAAGTGTTTTTTGAAAGTCAAATGTGATCTACTTACCAGAGTTTTTTCCAGAGCAAATTTGCTATTAAAAGAATAAAGGGGGGGGAGGCAGTGGGAGTCTGTTTTGTTTGGTTTGTTTTTAGAATTTAGAATTTAGAATGGCAACTTCAAAAATTCCAACCTTTTTATATGAATAAATTTGGTCTAAATAATTAGATAAATACTAATTATGCATGAATGGGTCAAGTCAATATAATAAAAATGACAGTTTTACCTAAATTACTTATTTACTTATTCAGTGTCATCTCAATTAAAATTTTAAATTTATTTAATTGAGCAAGAAAAAATAATAAGATTAATTTGGGAGAACAAAAGGTCAAGAATTTCAAAGGAATTATTATTTTTCATTGGAAAGGAAGGAAGAATAAACCCTAAGTTTATAATACTAAACTGTCTATTGAATATTTTGGAGGGGATATCCCATAGGAATCTTAAATTCAACACATCCAAAACAGAGGTCATTATCATTCCTTCCTCAAACCTCCAATCTTCTGAACTTCACATAACTGTATCCAGCTAGTGACCCAGGTTCACTAAACTTTACTTGTCCCAAGCCGAGAAGCTGTGTCTGGGAAGCTTGGGGGGCGGGGGTGGAGTCAGTGAAGTCAGAGATGCTAAATCAAGAAAATACTGGTCCTATTATAATCCTATAGGGGAGAAGGGATAGGCTTTTAATAGAATAGAGAATTTCTAAGCATTTTTGATGAAAAGACCAGAACTGAGTAGAGGTGGAAATGGAAATGAAGATACCAAGAAAAACATAGAAAGTTACATATATTTGCATAATTAAAAGGGAATATGTAGGGAGGAATTACTTACCTCTGTCTTCTCAGAACCCTAATATATTTAAGGGCTATAGGGAAAGGGTAAGATGATAAAAGGTCTTCAAAAGGTTTTGTTTTATTTTGTTTAATGGGTTTAGAAGAAGACAAAATGGAAGGGAAAGGAGACTCTACTAGAGAGGAGCTGAGAAAGAAGGTAATGACAATCACTATTGCATGATAGAGGTGCACAAGGTAAAGAGTATATAGTCATGAAGAGATAGATGGAAAGGGCATCTGGCAAACCTTTCTTTTATCTGAATCTGGTTAAAGAAATTTTGATAAAGTAAGGTCGAACACAATTATCCAATTGTTCCCTCTTTATATCCCACCCTACATATTTTGGCATAGAAATACATTGAACTTAAAAGGAAGCTCAGAAGAAGCAGAGATGAACATGAAAAGAGTATTGAAAGGAAATAAAAAAAAGAACAAAAATATAAGATTGGGGTGGAGTAAGGAAAAGAAAAGAGGTGTAACAGAGAAAATATAGGCTGCTTCAATTATAAGATCACAAGTATTTGAGAAATGAGATCTTTATCAAAGAGACTTATAAAAAAATTTGCACCATTATGACTACTGTTATTACTCTCCATTCTATTACCCCCTTTAGTTCTGACTACCACTTTTTTCTGTCAACCCTGTCTCTTTCTCCTATCCCCATTGCCCTCCTACTTTCTGGTAGGGTAAAATAGATTTCTATACCTAATTGATTCAGCATGTGCTTCTCTCATTGAGCCAATTGTGATGAGAATAAGGTTCACATTCTCCCCTTCCCAACTCCTCTATTTCCCCTCCACTATAAAACCTCTTTTATGCCTTTTTTATGGGTAATATTTTTCCATTCTATTTTTCCCTTTTCTCATCCCAATGCATTCCTCTTCTTCATGCCTTAATTTTATTTTTTTACTATCATCCCATCATATTGAACTTACACTCTTGCTCCTATCTACATATACCTCCTTCTAACTACATTAATAATGATAAAGTCCTTAGAAGTTATAAGAATCATCTTCCCATGTAAATATGTAAACATTTTAACCTTATTGAATCTCTTTTGATTTTTCTTTCCTGTTTACTTTTTTATGCTTCTCTTGAGTCTTATATTTGAAAGTCAGATTTTCCATTCAGCTCTGGTTTTTTCATCAGGAATGTTTCAAAGTCCTCTATTTCATTGAATACTCATTTTTTCCCCTTGAAGGACTAAACACAGTTTTTCTGGGTAGGTGATTTTTGGTTGAAGTCCTAGATCCTTTACCTTCTGGAATATCATAGTTTTGGTCCTCCAATCCTTTAGTGTAAAATTGGCTAAGCTTGTGTTTTCCTAATTATGACTCTGTTATATTTGAATCATTTCCTTTTGCCTCCCTGAAATATTTTTTTTCTTTGGCCTAGGAGTTCTGGAACTTGACTATTTATTCAATAAGATACTAAAATAGCATTAGATTATTTTATAGATCTAAAAATAATAACAAAATTCATATGGAGAAGATAATCTCAAGAATTTCTAAGGTAGCAATGAAAAAAAAAAGGTAGGAATGAATGGGATCCAGATTGTAAACTGCATTACAAAGCAGTTTTGAAATGATTTGGTACTGGTTAGAAAAAAAACTCTAAGGTTTATCATTGAAAACAAGTAGTGTTATGTAGTAACAATATATAGAAATGGAATAGCACAGTAATTGATAAACCAAAAAAAACTACAGTTATTGGTTTAAGGAGCCACTATTTGAAAACAAAAACAAAACTGTGGGGAAAACAACTAGACAGAAATCTGGCAGAAATTAGGTTTCAATCAACACTATATAACAAAATAAACTCCAAATGGATGCATGACCTAGAAAGAAAAGATCCCATCATAGAAAATAGAGAAGCAAAGAAGAAATTTCCTCTAAGATGAATTGATAGGGGAAGCGTTTATAACTAAATAAATCACAAACAGATCATAAGAGTTTCACAAAAGATAAAATTTGTATTATATAAAACTGAATTTCTTTTTGCCCAAACAAAAATGATGCAGCTAAAATTATAATGGGAACAGGTAACTGGGAGAAAAGCTTTACAAAAAGTCTTTATGTGAAAGTCAAATATCCAAAAGTTAAAATAATTGATTCAATTTTATAAAATTTAAGAGGAATCATTTCCTAGTCATCAAATAATCAAATGCTATGAAAAGGCAGTTTTTAAGAAAGAAATGTAGCTATTAGTAATCATAAGAAAATGTGTTCTAAATCATGAACAGTTGGAGAAATACAAATTAAAGCACCTTCAAGATTCCATCTCATAAACCGGTAAAGATGACAATCAATAAAAATGACAAATGTTGAAGGAGCTATAGGAAAATAAGTACATATATTAAAACAGGTACACGAAATAGATACATTGTTCACTTAGCCATTTTGTAAAGTAATTTGGAACTATGCCCAGAAAAAAATTACCTAATTTGTGTATATCCTTTGAACTAGATATACCATTACTAGGCCTATACCCTAAAGAAATAAAAGAAATAGGAATAGAATCTGTATGAACAAAAACATCTAGAAGTTCTGTTTATGATGGCCCCAAATTGGAAACTAAGGTGTTGTCCTTCTTTTGGGAAATGCTTAAACCAATTGTAGCACATAAATGTAATGGAATATTATTGTGCCATAAGAAATAATGAAATGGAACATTTCAGAGGGAACTGGGAAGATATATGTGCACTGATGTATAGTGAAGTGAACAGATATAGAATAATTTCAAAATGTAACATTGTGGAGAAAAATAATTTGGAAAAATTTTATGACCTATGATAAACCAGGAATCCAAAAAAAAAGTTGAAGATGAAACATGTTACTCACTTCTTTAAAGAGAGGTTAAGATGTCAAAAGAGATAAATATTTTGTTTATGGTTAATTTGGCAATTTATCTTGACAGGCTACGTAGATATATATTTGAGGGACTTTTATTTTGTTTTTATTTGATTAATGGAGAAGAGGGGAAGTATAGTGGGAGAGAAAGATTAACTTTAAAGACATTGTTACTTGAAAAATTATAAAACAAAAAAGAATAAAAGAAAGATATGGCATTGCATGTGAACTCACTTTCAAAAATGGCAAAAATAAATACAACCACTAATGAAAAAAACAAAATTAAGTTAAATATTCATTTTTATTTTTAATGATGATAATTTTGTTTTTTAATTCCACGAGCTAATAATTCTGCCTTTTTTATTTTTAAATGCAGATTCTATTTTGATTTGTTAATTGAATATAGTTTATTTCTTTGTAATTTTGTTAATCTCTTCTTTGATTTGACGAGTTTCTATTTTGGTGCTTAGGTTTTAAAATTTTTTTGACTTTAGTTTTTTTTAGCTTAATGCCTAATTAATTATTCTTTCAATTGTTGATGAAAGTGTTTTGAGATATACATTTTCCCCAAAAAGTAGCTTTTGAAGCATCTTACAAATTTTATTATGTTGTCTTTAATGAAATGATCTATTTGTTTCTGTGTTTTGTTTTCTGACCCACCAATTCTTTAGCACTACATTATTTAATTTCTATTTATTTTAAAATTATTTTTTCATTGGCCCTCTTTTAAATATAATTGTTATTGCCAGGTGGTCTCTAAAAATAAATATAGCTTTTCTTCATTTGCTTGTGAGAATTTTATGCCTTAAAACATGGCAGTTTTGGTAAAGATGTGTAAAGGCCATTTCTTATGGCTAAGAAATATGCATACACCATTCTATTTCCATTCAACTATCATTAGAGGTCTATAATATCTAACTTTTCTAAAATTACCTTTAAGTCTTTAACTTATTTACTTTTTTAGAAAATTAGAATTGGAAGTACATTGAGATCACCCAACTATTATAATTTCACTGTCTATTTCTCCCTATAACTTACCTAGCTTTTTCTTTATGTACTTAGATGCTATGCCATTGGTTACATATCTGTTAAGTATTAATAAACTTATTTATATTCTCTGATACCTTTCAGCAAAGTGTAGTTTCCCTGTTTATTTTTTAATCAGTTCTAGTTTTGCTTTTGCCTCTTCTGAGATCATGATTGCTGTGCATTCTTTTACTTTAACTGTGTAAAACTTCAAGTTTCAAGTATGTTTCATGTAAACAACATATTGTCATTTTTTGTTTTTCTAATTCTGTTTTATAGGTGAGTTCAATCCATTCACATTCAGAGATATGATATTGCAAATTTCCTTCCATCTTATTCATTTATATTTTTTCCTCTCTTCCTCCATTCTTTTTACAAAGAAGAGAATACTGCGAAAGGGATGTGCTTAACACTAGGGATACTTGCTAGATGATAATTGTTAATTTGTTTCTGCTGTCCTATTCCTCTCTTTCCCATACACAGATCCTAGTCTTAGCTTCTTATTCTTTTTTTATTTAAAAGTATTTCATTCATTACTCAATAACCACTCTGATGATGAATTTCTCAAAGCTTAACTGGTCCTTGGATAACAGTTTCCATCACCAGAAATAAATTTGAAGATTTTCCAGCTTGGTAAGATTTGCCTGAGCTTGTGCTCTCTTGGTATAACCTTTGAGGAACTAGGATGACCTCCAGGCCAAGATGAAGCAGCAGAGCATATTATAGATTGAATAAATAATGTATCTTACCCATATGTATCACTATTTTTCAAACTTTTTGTTTATTTTGAAAGAGCCAGAAATTCAACAATCTTCTTGGTTCCCTTTGGAATTAGAGAAGAAGGTAGGAAGGATCTATTGATAGCTGGTTCTAGGGGTCCTGGAGATGGGAAAGGAGGAAAAGGGAAAGAAAAAAGTTCTACATTCCCAGTAGCAGCATTCTTTGGGGATTCTGATTCACCTAGCAAAACATCCTAGCATGAGGAGTTTCCTTAATCTCACTTCCCCTGGAACTACATTAAATACTTTTATAAACCTCTGCCTATAGAACCTCCAGCAATACAATTTTGGGATGGAGTTTGCAAAAGAAGGTGCACTATAGGGTAAGTTGGGCTTACCAAAGTTCTATTAGAAAGTCTTTCATTCTCTGGTCCTGGCCAGACTCACTTCACTTGTTAGTCTTGGAAAACTACCTCTTCCTCCTTCCCTTTCCTGAGATGTTATGAATGGGGATGATTAGCTCACAGAAAGTGACTTTATGGGATCATGACAGAATCCTGACCACAGTGCTCAGGAGCCTGGAAACACAAGCTCAAAACATCATCAAAGTTCACTTCCAGTTCACCCCAACCATCCTGGATTCTTAGGTCCCAACTTTGCTCAGGCCATTTCTCCCATATAGAATACCCTCCTGCCTCTCCTCTTGTCCTTTGAGGACTTTTCACTATTGCCTCCCAACCAGCCTCTCTAGGTGAGAAAAGGGGCCAAGAGTTCCTGTGACCATGTGCCTTGTGCCATCTATCTGTCTAGCTCAGTGTATCTCTTGAGGGAAGCTGGAGAGGAGCTAGACTTGGAGTCTTCCATCTGCCCCAAATGATTTCCAACTATCCCCAAATTTCCATTTGTGTCAGTATTAGACAACCTATACCTCCTACTGCCAGCCCAATCTCCTAATTGGGATGTGGAAACCCTCTATCTACTCTTTGATTTCAGGCCTTCTGTCTCCTAGTAAGCCTGACTTTTAAAGGAGGAAGAAAGTTGATGAAAAATGGGACTTATTTCTTTTGCTGTGCAAGTTTGACTTCCACCTCCTGCTTCTCCTTTTCCTGCCTAAATTCTACCCTTTGAAGAGAAGAGGAGTAGTCAAGCAGGGCTCTCCCATCTAACTATCTGGCTGTGTCCCTCCCATCTCATGCTGTGCTTACCTCCCAGTCTTCAGCTTCTTTTGGGAAGTAGAGTGGCATCTTCCACTCAGTGATGAACATTTTCACATCTGGTCATCCCCTTCATATCCCAGGGATACAAAACCACGGTAGGTGATCTTTCAAAACCCTTCTTTGCCCCTTACCACATGATTCCTTATTCCTATCTTCCTTATACTTCCCACTCCAAAGTCTCTACGAAACACCACCAAACATTTTGACCATGCCATTTGGAATCTGTTCCATAGGTAACAAACTTATCTTCATCTTTAAACTTTTCCTCTTCCACTCCTTCCATCTACTAGCTATTACTGACATCTGACTCCCACCAGATGGCACAGCCTCTCTGGCCAACCTTTCCAGTGCTGGCTGCATAGTTACCATCTTTTATAGAAAGCCTTTCCGAACCCTTCTTAATTCCCTCTGTTATTTCCTATTGAGCCTGTATATAGCTTATTTTGGATATATTTGTTTGCATGTTGTCTTCCTCATTCAATTGTAAGCTCCTTGAGAGATGGGATTGTCTTTTGCCTCTGTTTGTATCCACATCAGAGCTTTTCACAGTGCCTGGAATATAGTAGGTGCTGAAAAAATGCTTATTGGTTGATTAATTCTTCTATATAGAATGCCCTTCTTTCTGCCCCTCCTCATGTATAAGTAATTTAAAATCTATCTCACATCTCCTACAAGAAAGCCTCCTAGAAGACTTTTCTAGCCCACAGTATATTCTTATTCATTCATTTATTCACTCAACAAATATTCATTATCTTAATTGGTGCCATTCATAAAGAACTTACCCAACATTGTCTAGTGAAAAGAACATTTGTTTTAGGCGCAAAAGATGTGAAGTTGAATCCTTGTTCTGAGAGAGTGTGAGAAGTATGGTGCAAAGAAATGGTTTTCAAACATTTTGGTGAAGTTCATTGTTATATTTTTAAAATTTATCAAGAACACATGTAAAACCCAGTGGAATTGTGCTTTGGCTATGAGGAGGGACAAGGAGGGGAGGAAAAGAACATATCATGTAACCATGGAAAATTATCTTAAGTAATCAATTAAATAAAATTTTAAAATAAAAATTATCAAGGACTTCAAAACATTTTTGTTTACATGGCTTATATCTATCAATATTTATGTTATTTGAAATTAAATATTTCCAATATTTATTAAAAATTACAAATTCATTACATGTTATATAAATAATATGCTTTTAAGAAAAATTATTGTTTTTCTAAACAAAAAGTTGAGAAAAATAGCAGTTTTACCCATTTTTGCAAATCTTATCTTAATAGATTTTTCTATCCACTTCTGCATTCAATCTGTTGCCATACATTGTTTCAGTTGAAGTATATGAAGAACATATAGCCTCACACAGATACGTAGTTTGAAAGGGAGTATTTTAATGGGCAAATAATGTCTTATTATTGTGAAAATTATTTTGACTTCACAAGCTCCCTGAATCCTGAGGAGGTCATTAGACCACAATTAGATAATCTCTGGAGGATTTAGAGGATAAAATTAAAAACTCTGACCCTGCTACCTGTTTAACCTCAAATAAGTCTTTTAGCTTCACTGTGTCTCAATGTCATTATCTTTCAAATTAGAGCATTGAACAAGATTATCTCTTGGGTACCTTCTAGCTCTAAATTCTGTTTTGAAATTAGCTGTGTGTTCTTAAGTCTCTGTGGTTTGTTTTCTATAAAACAAAGGTAATATTTGTACCAGTTATCCTACAGTGTTATTGAGATGAAAGTGCCTCATAATTTGTGATAAATAGGATAAATGATGGAGCCAAGATGTCAGAATAGCAGGAAGCTCCTCCCACCCAAATTTTTCCAAAGCCATCTAGAAAATGAACCAGACCTAATTCTAATGGGGAAATCCAATAAAAGTCACAGTTATTAGTTTTTCTAGTCCAGGTTGGTATAGGAAAATAGAGAGGTCTGTGAACACTAAGGATGGTTGGGCAAAAAGGGGTCCCAGATCCATCCTGGGGCTCTACAATTAAGATAGTTGTGAACTGGAAGCTTTGTTGTTGCAACCCAGGTCTGGGACACAGATCCAGGATGGATAGAGAAGGGGACCCCTGCCACTCACCACTCACCCCTCCCCTTCAGCAGTCATAGGCATTAGGCAGTATACTGAGAGAGAAACATGCTTAAAGGAGGCAGCAAATATATGACTCAGACCCTAGAATCAGAATAGAATATCAGTTCCAGGCACTAGTCCAGTCTGAAGCCTAAAGAGGAATAACCAGGGCAGGAATCTCAGACCAAATGTTAGCCTACAGTTCTGTCACTCTGAACTAGCAGATCCTTTTCCTTGACTGCCAGATCAGAAACTTGCAGAGTTTACAGACCTTCCTTTCCCTAAGTTATGCAAAATAGATTAGCTGTGACTCTTTCTCAATTTGCTTATGTTTGTAAAGGAACCCTGGTAACATTCTTGTGTGAACTCATTTCATAAACAATATTCTGTGGGAAAGCAACACCCCCCAAGAATGACATAATGCTTAGCATTTCACTCTCTATAAAAGTCTTCCTTTTTGTCATAATAAAGGGGGATCATAGAGCATATGCATCTTCCCATATGGCCCTTGTTTTGTCATCTCTAAATCTATCTATTCCCCTCTCTCTCTCTCTCTCTCTCTCTCTCTCTCTCTCTCTCCCCTTTTTCTCTCATAGTTGAAACCCTGGCACTCTACACATAGTGTCCTTAACACTCAAAGAATTAAGAACTCTGATTAGTTTAATGACCAACCAAAATCCCAGAGTACTAATGATGAAACATTCAACCTACCTCCTGATAGAAAGGTGTAGGACTCAGAGAATAGAATGAGACTTCTTTTTTAATCAGAGTCAATGTGGAGATTTGTCTTATTTGACTATACATGTTTGTACTCCACAATGGTTTTGTTTTACCTTCATTCTCAGGGAAAAAGGGGACTTTGGAGGGGATGGAGATTTTTGCTGATTGAACAAAATAAAATATAATTTTAAAAAGAAATAGAATGAGTTATTATATTTTTATGTTTAATATTCTTGCTGGACTTTGAATTCTTCGGGGAAGAAGAATGAAGAATTCTCTTAGTTTATCTATCTTCCCAGATATGACAAGCACAGGATTTTCCCTCTACTCTTTTACCTCCTTTACATACACTGATCATAGCCTCCTGTCAGTTATATTTGTCCTTGTACCTCATCCAGCATAATTTTATATGTAGGAGCTATCCAATTGTTATTTATGAGACTGAATGGAATTTAAGGCCCTAGTCATGCTGGCCCTGTCAATATCCTGAATCCAGGTGCCTATACATGTTCTTTGATACCTGGGCACTCAGCACCATCTTCTGCCTGAATATCAGATCTGTATGAGGATGGAGGAATAATGGTAAAAATACTTCATTCTCCTAAGAGTTAATTAACTCAAACCTAAAGCCTGATCAAAAGTTGAGAAGGAGAGTGAGGTAATTTCCTCTTCTCTGCCAAACCTTTTCAGGCCAGAAGATAAATGAACTGAAAAAAGAATTGATAGAGGGACAGTAATGGAGTGGTGTGATTTCAGACAAGCCAATCAATGTCTATGAGTTTTAGTTTACTCATTTGTAAAATAAGAAGGATAACCTCTAAGGTTAGAATTTCTAAATCTAAATCTTATGATATTTTTTGTTAATCCATGAGCGCTGACCACTTAAGTTCTAGCCTTAGTCCTGCCAATATTAGTTCTTTATGTTACTGCTGGAAAATTACTCATCCTATCTGAGGCCCAGTTTCCTCACTGTAAAATAGTAATAATAATCTTGCCTAATATCCCTTCCTCTCAAGGATTCAGAGAGAATGAATGGGAAAGTACTTTTTGTGACCAATTTTAGTCCCTTAAAACAGATGTCAAAACACAATTCCCTCTTATTAATAGGATTTGAAGGGAGGTTGTTATGCTTAATATGTTTTACTTTTTAAAAGAGGCAATTCAATATATATGAGGGGATGATAAAGATATAGATATTATTTTATTGATTATTGATATAAGAAACAAAATATATCAATACAAATTTTAAAAAAGAAATGCTTTCCAATCTGTAGTATAAAAATTATTGCTATATAACATGAAGACTCACTCAATTAAAAGATTTTATGATTCTATGAAAATTTTGTTTGTGTTCTACTACCAGAAACTTAACTTACAATATACTATGTATGTGCACACAAGTACAGGTGCACACATTTGCAAATACTCATGGGTAAGAGAACCAATAAAAGTCTCAGGAAATGTCTCTTCATACTCCAGGTTATATGGAAGAAAGAAGTATTGTTTTTAAAAAATAGAAGACTTTTGAGATAAGGAAAAGAAGAAAGAGGAGAAGAAGAAGAATATAGATGTAAAGAGGCACAGAGGACTACTTTATACCTATGCCAGGAGATAGGAGAAAAGTAGAATGAGGAGCACAAGAAAAAGGGAAGAAAAACACCCTGAAGCTAAGGAACAGTTGTGATTTTTTTTTGTCCTCCATTTCATTTGGCCAATTCTAAGTTATTTAACTGAGCATTTATTTTATTTATTTATTTTATTTATTTGACTTTTTAAAACTTCTTGTCAAGTTTTCCCATGAGGTCTTTAGGGGCCTGACATCCTTTGAAGTTTCATATATTTTCTTTTTTCCATTGCTGCCTTCTTCTGCATTTATATTTTGATTTTCCCTATTACTAAAGTAACTTTCTAAGGTTAGGTTTTTTTTTTCTTTGTCATTTGCTCATTTTTCTAGTTATTTTTCTCACCTTGTACCTCAGTATTGAGGTTCTGCTCTGCTCCTGGAGTGAAGAGAGCACTGGTCCAAGCTTGCAGTGTAGGGTACACTGGGCTGTTTTTGGGTCCCTCAATGTATACTTTCAAGGGGGTGGACCTTCTTGTGGTGGGAGGCTTGCCGCAGTTTGTTGTTGTTGTTGTTGTTGGTTTTTTATAGCTGCCTTCTGTTTCCCCTGCTTTTGGTTTCCCTGTCATCTCCTATGTTGGGCTGCTCCTAACTTTGTTCTTTTGTTACCTCAGGCCATGTGGAAGTGGATAGGGTTAGGGCTGCTTTTTCATTCTGCTTTCTAGTTTCTTCAGGCTGTTTGATAGTTCAGTGCTGGACCAAGAACTGCTATTTCATTGTCTTGGGTTGCTTAGCAGCAAGTAGGGTTTCTCCCCAATGGTTGCCTTATTGCCTCAGGCCATGTGGAAGAATTCTGGGTGGTATACACTGTGTAGGCTTCCCACAATGTAGCTTTCACTGAACTACTCTCCCTTCTCATCCCAGTGTAATGTGTCCTTCCTGTTTTCCTTTGTTTTGAGGTACTTTATTTTCTATTTTTTGTGGGTTTAGAGAGTTTGTCAGAGCTGAATGTCCCTAACTTTGCCATCTTAGCTCCTAATATGCATCTCTTCCTCCCCCAATTACCCTTGGACTAAATGTGCATAGTCAAGCAAAACAAAGTCTTTATTGTCCACAACCAAAAAACATATTCCTCATTCTGTGTCTTGAGGACATTACCTTTCCATCTGGAGGTAAGTAGCAGGCTTAATCATCAGTCCTGGAGAATCCTGGTTAGTAACTACACTGATCAGAGTTCTTAAGCAAAGATCTATTGTTTTTCTAGTTTACCCTTTCTCTGTTCAACAGTGTATTTTTCCTAATCAAATCTCCTTCTACTTGATATCTTTTCCCTTTTGCATTGTCCCTTCTCTGGAACCCTCCATATTGGGTAATATTATCAGCTATAAATTTCCAATTTTCTATCTGATTGGTAGAGTCCTACTTGATATGGAACCTCTCCTATTCCATTCCACTCCATCCCATCCTATCTGATGGAACATTATTGATTCAGGAACTGCCATAAACTTTTAAGATGCCATGATCTCAGAACTCTGAGCAGAGTTGAGCAAGCTGTTCTGAAGCATGAACCCAGTAACCCATTTTAGGTTCACTTTTCCTGCCATGGCCTGAAGACCATCATGTCCAAGGCTTTATGCAAAGACCCAATTGTATCTTTGACATTTCACAATCTTACTTTATATATGACTCAGTATTAAGGAGCTCAGTAGGCTATCCTAATATGGAGATGCCAGACCTAGCCCTTTTTGTGAGAGGAGAGGTGGATGGATTGCCCAAATTTGGAGGGGTAACTGACTGCGCTAGTAGCCTATCCTTGTACCTATTGCCTGTAAAATGAAATGATTTCTTCTTTTAGGCCTTCTCTTAAATGTGTCAAATAAAAAAGCCTATTGCTTTTCTAAAGAGACTAGCTTTCTTAATTCTTTGACAAAATCCTTTTGTTCTTAGCGGTGGGCCTTAATATTATGAAATCTTTGGCAAGAAACTGCAGAACTTAGAGGCATAGTTGATATATTCATCACTGCTATGAATAAGAAGCAAGGGCTTCAGAAGAGAAAGGCAAATCTGAAATGAGAACATCTGGTTAAGAAGATGGTGTGTGGTAAGGTAGATAGTGTGATCCAATGAAAAGTATGCTGAATTTGAATTTAGAAGATCTGGGCTCAAAATTTTTTTTTTCTTCACATTCTTTTATTGACATTTTTTTACAAACAACATTTACAACACATTTTCAAAGAGGTTTAATACCATGTTCTCTTAGCAATTTTCTTTAGTCAGCTATCATTTTCCAAAAATGCTAAAATTTAGTTATAGCAAAACATTTTTTGTTATAGTATATCTTCAATGAAAACTAAATCTGTGGAAACTGAATTTGATAGTGTTAGTTCAAAGTCATTCGGATCAAACATTAACTCAGTGTCTATATGTGTAAGACACCATCCTAGGCACTATTCAAGAGGAGACATGAATTCTCCATACACACTAACAGAGATCAAACAAACAAGAAAGCTAATATTTTCAATTATTCTTTATTCTAGTTCTTTTCCTTTTGTGTGGGTAATTTATTTTTTTCTGTCCAGTTCGTAATCAGTATTGATTGTCACAGCTGAATTAATCATGTTGATCTGTAGCAGTTATTAAGACTGTTGAAACGCAAATATCAGTCACGATGCAGTTTATTCTTTTGGCATTTTCTTTTGGTGTCAGAGGTGTGGTTTGCTAGTTATTTTAGGGTCCAATGGAGAGTTGTAGCTCACTTTCACTTAAAAAGTTAAGGTTTCTGGAACAAACTAAATTCTGAGAAGGTTTATGAAGGAGGAGACAGCTTGCATAAGTGAAGTTTCACACCAGAGACTAATAGTTGGTATTGCATTATATTATTTGAAAATAGCAGGACCTAAATCTATAGTGGTTAAGGTAGTTTTTTCCCCCTCAAGCTTGCATATACTCTCTGCATGACTAAACTAAAGGCACAGTTCTTTGTTAACAAAAAGCCAGAAATATGTACTGGTGTATGACTGCAATAGTCTTATTACATCTTAGTTCATACATTTAGAAGATCAGCTCAATACAACACATACTATGAAGTCAATAGGAAGTCTGTAGTTGAATGTATTTCAAAAGCACAATGAAAGCTGGAAAAAACCTCTTGTCAAAGTGCTAATCTTATTCAAATTATTAGATACAGTCTTCATTTTGAGGAATGGATACTTTCACCCAAGTTGGAAAGACTATTTTCATCAGCACTCATCTCCTTTCTCCCAAAATGAAGTCCACTCAGTACACGTTTTGAGGTAAAAGGGATTTTTGAAACGATCTAATATATTTAAGACCTTTTGAAGTGTTAAGATTTTTTGAGAGGTTTCAGAAATCTTTCTTGCTACTACGTATGCAAATAGGTTTTTTTAGGGCTATATTTACAAATTATAGCAATGTATAATCATTTTGGCTCAAGTATAACATTTAAGGAACTGTTACATCATTAAATGCTACCATAGTGGTCTGAATTAATGCACCCTCATGTAAACAGCTATCTCTTGGGGAGTATATTATTATTATATAGGTAATACAATAATATTTATCCACCTTTTCCTTCATCACAGACATATGACATTTAGTAATTAGGACATCATTTATCATTTAAATTTTTTTAATGAAATGATTGACTTCCAAGAAACCAATGGGCAAAGTAATCTGCCTGAAAAAGAAAGATTCACTGGCTTGACCTTACTGTTCACATTCATACTAATGTTTAAGAACATTTTCAACACAACTATTAGGCTTAGGTCATATAGAAGTGAATTAGAACTGGAATTCTGGGTTCTTTTTGATGACATTGCGTGTTACCGTTTGACTAGAAATATTCCCCTATTATATCAAACTATTCTAACCTGCTTATTATTGCAGTTGCAGATATATCATGGACCAAGTCACAGCCCCACTAGAAGTAACATGGGAAGAGTTGAAAGAGTACTTTCCATACTTGGATTTTATCTTGTACTTGTTGCTAACAACTATGTGTGAGCTTGGACAAGGCATTTGACCTGTTGAGGTCTCAGTTTCCTTATCTGTTGAATTAGATGACCTCAAAAGGAGCTTGTGAATCTATTCTAAATGTAATCCTATATCATAGCCATTAATCCTGTTCTAAGTCAGCATTTATACATGTGTTCTACTATATATCAAAAGCACTTTGGTATTTTGGCTGCTTGTCTAAGGAAACTTAGACTTATGCAATATACACTGAGATGATATCATTAATTTAAAATGTTGATAGATTCAACATATGAACTTGTACCAAGTAAATTACTTGGAATATACAATTAAAATTCATACAATATTCAAAATAGATTGAATTATATTTTCCACTTTTCTAGTCTGGTATTTTTCCTAAGTGGTCAATTCTAGTTAAAGCATATCTTCCATCATAACGAATTTATGGATGTCAATGGAAAGTAGACAGAGATTTTCAAAAAATGTTATATTTTAATTCATGTTCATTTCTCTCTATAAGCGCTTATAAAAAGAATACTTAAATAGGCCTAGAAAATGTATAATGTACAAATACATAAATACATATTTCGAAGAAAAGAAATAACTTTCAACCTCTAAAGAAAAATGAGTTAATATTAATACATTTATATACTGTCTCTATACTAGCAAACAGGAACAATAGAGGCAATTATTCATAAATTTGGCCTAAAATAAAAGCTATCTTTTGTTTGATAATTTATCATAATAAAGAGAGTCTGTAGATGGGTGTCTCAGGCCCTCCTTAATACACTGACAAAATGGAAAGTAGTTGGGAATTTTGTGATAAAATCCCTAAAGGAGCTGCTTAGAAGGGGTTCTTGTCAGGAAAAATCTTACGGTGGTCTTGAGGAAAATTTTTAAAAGATTAACTCATCATAATTTAGCCAAGTGGTTCAATGATTTAAATACCCTGTCCCAGCCAGGGTTTCTAATTAAACTGAAGTTCTCTTGGGATTTTCTGCCCATCATTTTTACTACTAAGAAGCAGTTTTTCAGTATGAAAAGGCCGAGTTAGAGAACAAATTTCAGAGCAAAGGAATTATCTAATTTTATAAAAACCAAAAAGGACTTTCTATAGGAAAAAAGAAAACTGAGGAAGAAGGGACTGGAGAAAACATAATGATTCTCAACTTTTTTATGATATGCACATAAGCACTTACTATACAAAACAACTTGTGATTTAACAATAATGTAATTAATATTGCTAGAAGAAATAATTCTTACTTGTCACCACTTCCCAGTTAATTGTAGAAATGGTTATAAACAGATTTTACAAATGCAGTAAAGTAACAAAATTTGTAATTCAGATTAAGATGCACTTCTTGGAAATAAGTTAAATGCAGGAAGACTAATGAATCCTTTTCTATACATTTTTTCATCAAAATCCTCCCACTTTTACTAAGATATTAGAAGGTTTGTATGTCAAATATTTTAAAGAGCTAGCTTACTTTTTTGCAAATTAGTTTGCAGTGTTAATATATTCTCATCCCCCCCTTCTATATCCTCATTGAAGAAAAGTCTTCATGAACTTAATAATAACCTTTAAGTTTAAAAATTCAATCAACTACAATTATGACCAAAAATATTTTATATTTTATTCTTTTCTGTTCTAAATTGAATTTGTGACTTCACTTGTATAGGTAGCTCCTGGTACAATCCTTCCTCTCTTAATGCAGATTGGCATTTTCTCTTTGGTTTTTAGCCTTAGAACTGTTACCTACTACACTAAGAAATTAAATGAGTTACTCAGGATCATACAGCAAGTATATATCATTGGCAAGACTTGAATCTAAGTTTTCCTCACTTTTGGGCTAACTATTCATTATGATATACTGTTTATCACATTTGCTTACAGAGATGACAAGTTAGACAAAAATCTGGATATGGAGGAGCTGAATTTTCCCTCTTCAAAATTTTCAGATAGACCCATGATTTCATGAATGTGGGAAATTTTAAAATATATTATCATTATTATTATCTTATCAAAATATTTTTTAGTTTCCTTTCTTTAAAATTATTGGGAATAATATTCTGATTATAATCTCAGCTGTCTATAAAACATAAAAACTATATTTCAGAAGCAGTAAATCAATCAAATTAATCAAAAATAAATATAATTTCTTCACATTTAATGCTTGTTAAAACATGAGAATGCATGAAAATCTGGTCCCTTGAAAATGGACTTTGGTTTTAGTCCTAGTCAAAATCTTTGATATGTTAATTTGCTAAGTAAATATTGCACTTTTCTTTACAAATATTAATGTCTTCAAAATTATATTTTTCTGCTTTAACTATTACTATGTTATCACCTTAATAGTTTAAATTAAATATCTTATAAAAGGATGCAAAAACAATGATTCGTGACTCAGGCAAATCAATGATTTTTATGCTTTCATAATAGTAATTTTGTTCTTCATGTTGGTATTTGTCCTAAAACAAATACCTGATCTACTCATACCCATTCATACCCATTTTTGGAGCTACTTATGAATTCAGCAAATACATTGTTTCATAGGCTTTACTGCTTCTTCTGAAGAATGCACAATATTTGGAACAAAGCCACTTTTAACACCTTCCCAGCCATCTTGAATACAAATTTCTCCTTTTTTAATAAGTTCATATATATCTCTTGTCAGAATTGTGAAAGATTTTTCAACATTTGTAGCATCTTTTGCCGAGGTCTCTATATACTTCATACCACAGGCTGCTGACATTTTTTCAGCTTCTTCCCTTGAAACTTGACGTTGCGACACTAGATCACATTTATGTCCCACTAACAGAAATACAATCCGAAATGGCTGCACATACATTTTGGCTTCTTCTAACCAATCTTGCACATGTTCAAAAGATCTTCGGTTTGTGATATCAAATACCAGAAATCCACCAACAGAGTTGCGGTAATAAGATCGAGTTATTGATCTGAACCTCTCCTGTCCGGCCATGTCCCACAACTGCAACTTGATTCTCTTGCCGGGCTCGATCTCCAGGAGTCGGGAGAAGAAATCCACGCCGACCGTGGGGTCGCAGGCGGGGGACAGGATCCCGGGAAAGCGGCCCTGAGTGAAACGGTGCAGGAGGCAGGACTTGCCTACCGTGGAGTCGCCGATCACAATCAGCCGGAATTGGTAGATCCAGATGGCCTCCATGGTTCACATCCCGTTCGCGGCCGCGGGGCTCGGGAGCTGGAGAAGGTGCCTCTGGGTCGGGCTACCTGGGCTCGGGTGGGCTCAAAATTTTGATTCCTTCATTTACTGCTTGTATGCCTTTGCATAAATCACTTAATTTCTCTGACCTTTAATTTTCTCATTTTTTTAAATGAAATAGTTGAATTAGATGAACTCTAAAGTCCTTCCTGGTCTCCATTGTGTTCCCATGATTATATGTATGAGGTTGAGAGTTTGGAACATAACTTAAAATGTGGGAACTCTTGGCCAAGGATGAAGTAATCTAAAAATGCATTTCTCTAACATCTTGTAAATCTCATCAAAAGAACTTTAAAAGCAAAAATTAAGGGAGGTTGGAAGAGAACTATATATTTATCAAATGAGAAATCATAAAGAGTAGTTACAATTTAGGAAGAATGATACAACTGCTGCTGGATTTGGGGACCTGGGACATTCTTCTTTCTCCTATATAAGGACCCCTACCTCTGGATCTATGTGTGCTCAAGAACCAGATTCAGGCTTGGGGGAATCCTGGCCTCTAAAGGGAGAATTGCTTAAAGCCGAGATTTAGCTCATGTTTAGTTTCTGTCTCTAAACAAGCAGAAAAATGCTCAACGTATATCGTAGATGAGGCATAGGATAGCTATTTATTTCCTTCATACAAAAGAAATACTTAAAAAAAAGACTCATGAGAACATTTTGACAAAGGCTTGAATCAGTAATACAAAACAGTAACATATAGCTCCTATTACATTCTCTGTGGAGGCTGAAACATCAAAAATCAAAATAATTTATGTCTGCTGAATTGCTATTTTACTTTGGCACTACATTCTTGGAATAGCTCCCTCAAGGTAAATGTTTTCTGGCCAGTCAGGCAATGGATTGGGTTCTTTCTCCTATCATTGCTCTTCCTTTTCAAGAAGTACTGGGAAAAGATGCCTAATAGTAATAAGATATATCCCTCACCCTCCTGGAACATAGATAGTTCCAATAGAAGGACCCATTAGGTCAGAAATGGCCATCTCTCGGGCCCTTCTTCTCAAAAAAGAAACAGAAACTGAGTGACTGATGATCTAAGGCCAGTCTTGAAATAGTCCAGGCAGCACTGTGTTTGTTATTGTCATTATGGCTGGGAATGGAGGTACCATTGTCAATCCCTCAAAAGAAGTAGCAGAAAAAGTGCACCATGTCAACTTTTTGATACAGTTTTGACAAAATACTCTGTTCTCTCTCCTTTATCAAGGGATTCCCACATCATTTCAAAGTATTTCAGCATTAAGCCAGTGCTTATAGTAAAACCACTGGAAAGAATCAAGAAAACTTGTTGTCATAAAGGGTACATCTCCAAGGATGGCATATAATAGGTCTTTAATAAATTTATTTATTCATTTATTTATAGTGTTGACCTGGGAACTGATAGTTTTGCAATTCAGTAATTCAGGATTGTAGTTGGGTTTCTTTTGTCAATACTGACCTTTCTTGAGACAAAATCTTACAAATGTAGAAATATATAGACAATAAGCTCACTTTTTCAACCTATTCTCCAATTAGCAGTTTTTAGCAATTAGCAAATTTAGGACCTCAAAAGTAAAGATGTCTTCAGAGTTAGGGTAACCCTAAGAAGGTAGGAATTTCTTTAGTACCATCACTCACAGGCTACCACCTGGTACATTTTCCCCTAATATTGATCAACCTATTAAGATCTTCTCAATATCACTTAATTAATAAATATCACTTAGTTAAATTAATTGGGATCACTGCCCCAATATCATTCTAAAAATTACTCAATTTTTACAAAAGTGTTAGTACTGAGAAGATGTAGCTCGGATCAAAAAACAAAAACCAGTGAAACAAAAACTGAAACTGAAAGCACACTGTCATTTATAATCTCAGATCCCAAGGAGAGTGAACTCACACTTAAAATGGTGACTACCAATATTTCTCTCACCAAATTCACTTCTCCATGTGACATAGCCAAGGTATGAATCACACTCTCTTTCTTGAGTGATGTGATATAGGATTGTCAGTTCACTATTGGGGTGGGTCAAGCAGGTTGACCCATGCTTAGTTCTTCACTGGGCTCATACTATAGTTACCAGTAAACTCCACTTGTTAGACCTCTGATTATACTTCTGACCTTCTGAACAGGTCAGAACAGGATGGGTCTGTAGGAAAGAATGAACAAAACAGAGACAGAAGGAAGAAAAAAAGAAAGGTAAAAGAAGAGACAATAAAACATATGTTTGCTGACACATAGCAGTCCAAATAATCCATCAAAAACATTTATTAAACATTTAATACATACCAGACACTGTGCTAAATGCTAGAAGTACAAAAAAGTACAAAACACCAGTTCCTACTCTCAAAGAGCTTACAATCGAATGAGGGAGACAACATGCAAACAAATACACAAACACACACACAGAGTGAGCTATAAATAGGATAAAAAGGAAATAACTACTGAAAGAAGGCATCTGAATTAAAAGACTTCCTATAGGAGGTAGGATTTTGGTTGAAACTTAAAGAAAGTCAGGGAGGTTGGTAGTCAGAGCAGAAGAGGGAGGGTGTTCCAAGCAAGGAAGGCAGAGAAAATGCTTAGAGCTGAGATATGAAGTTTCTTAATCATAGAACAGTTAGGAGGCCAGTGGCACTGGATCAAAGAGTACATATTGGGGAGTAAGACTGGAAAGGTAGGAGGGAGCAAGGTTATAGCTTTGAATGCCAAATAACATTTTGTATTTGTTCCTAGAGGCAATAGGAAGCCATTGGAGTTTACTGAGTATGTGTGTGGGGTTGGGGTGGGGGGAATGACAGGACTAGATCTGTATTTTTGGAAAATCATTTTAGTAGTTGAATGGAGAATGGATTAGGGTGGGAAGAGAATTGAGGCAGGCAGATATATCAGTGGGCTATTACAATAATCATGGTGTGATTCACTAGAATAATGAATGTGTCAGAGGAGAGAAGGGAGCATATTATAGAGATATCACAAAGGAGAAATCAATAGGATGTGGCAACAGCTTGGATATGGAGGAGAGATTGTGAAGAATCCAGGATGACTCTCAGTTTGTGAGCCTGAGGGACTGCAAGGATAGTGTAGTCCTCTATAATAGAGAAGTAAAAAATAAAAATAAATAAAAATCTAAAGAAGATATTGAAAGCAGTCTCACCAAGGTTTTAGCATTCCAGCCAGCACTCCTCCATGAACCAGGAAAGCTCCTTCACCAGCAGCCCTCTTCACCTGAAGACCTTCTCCAGCAGAAGACTTCCTTTTAAAGGGGTCACTTATGCCTCACTTCCTGTGCCTCTTCTCCTAGTTTGCATGTCCAATCACAACAGACACTTCTCTTAGGACTGCCTAGGGGGCAGTCAGTTGATTCTGATTCGTCACCCACTCTAGCATACATGGGTTACAGATCTCCCAAAATTGGAGGTGCTCTCACCTTTGATGATTAAATCTAAAGATGTGCAGTGTAGACTTAATCTAATTATCACAGAAAGTAGGAAATAAAAAAAAAGATAATAAGTTCTATTTTGGATATATTGTTTGTTGTTGTTTGATTTTAGTATGTCTACTGCACATCAAGTTGGAGGCATATGAAAAAGAGTTGGAGATTCAAAAATGGTCCAGATGGTGAGAAAATATAGTTGTCACAGTGCTGGCAGCTGCTGGAAATGGTCAATAAGGACGCAGACCTTAGAGAACGTGCATCGTGTTTGCTTTACTTTGAGAATGGAAGGGGCATTTCCCCAAATCAGAGCATGTACTTCTGACTTTCCTGTCAACTTACTACATGGAGACAAAAAGTATATGAATAGGGTCAGAACTGAGTATGTGCAGAAAAAGCTCAAACACAAGAATTCTCTTTCTCCTGGTAATTTGGAGGAAGGAAGAAGAAATGCTGTGGGGCTTTCATATCAGCATAAGAACTAAAGCTGCCTTAGATCCTCAAATGGGCTGTCATGTGGACACCTCTGTTCTTTCTATTCCCATTGTGTCTTTTCCTTCCTGATCTTAAGTGAACAAGTATACTAAATAGAACAGACCAAATAAGGACTCTGAGTTTTGAAAGGCCGCAAAGTTCAACCACTGGAGTCCATAGCAGAATCTGTTGGCAGCCTGAGCAGATTCCCCTAGTGAGGAGCCAGACTAGAGAAGAGTGACTCATTTGTCCATCCTGTAAGCAAAGGAGTGGCTTTTCCATCAGCTAAGGCACACCAAGGAGTGAATTAGGTGATGAGAAAGATTACCACCTTAAATTTGAAGCTATTTTCTACAGGGGCTAAGGAGCACTTTTGGGAATGTGTTTTTATTTTCAGAGATTTTTATACTTCCAGTCTTGTGTCTGCCTAGTAATTATCTCTTTGTAAAAGCTAATGAAGTTAATTAACTAATTGGCATAAGCAAAAACCAACCAATCCATAGGTAAGGGGAAATAATCACTAGTTAGATGACATTGAGGAAATATTAACTGGGGATGATATTTGGGGGAATACACTGAATATAGATTTGAGATCAATAGTATTAGAAGAACCCCCTCAACCTCTCAGGGAGATGCAACCTGCTCATGAAAGTATAGGTTAAAACAGTAAGCCCAGAGTCTATCTGTGCTATAAATAAATAAATTCAAATACAAAAATTTTAAAATAGAAACAATGTGAGGTCCAAATAATGAGATGGAGAAGTAGTAGACTAAAGTTCAGTTCTTTGAGTTTACAAGCTGGATGGGGTTAGGCTATAATGTGGCAGAGAATAAGACCAAATATGTGAGGGAGAAGGTTGGGCAGACTGCTAAATCTTTGCCCAAGGTGACCACTGACCATTTAGCAGCTGCTTCTGTTCTTTGACTAAGGAGACATAGTTGATTCCAGTTACCTCTGAGAGCACCAGCTGAGAGAGACTGGTGACCCAGCTGGGGCTTAGAAACTGGGCTTATGTGTGTCTAGCCAGTAGTGGCTCAAAACTTCCTGTAGAAGTGAGGAAGCAAATAAAATAAAATCTAATAGACTGAAAAGGACAGGTGGAACCTCTGGTAGGAAAGATTGAATGAGGATGTGTGTGGGATGTATGTGGATGTGAGATGAGACTCCCAGAAAGTCTAGTGCTACAGAGAGAACAGTGGCAAAAATGTTATGGGGGGAAAATATCCTTTGGTTAGAAGAAGTTAGAGAGCAAAGGAAGACCATTTTAGCCTCTGCTTCCAATTCTTCTGTTAACTTTGCATGTGATTTCAGGCATGATGCTTCACTTCTCTGGGCCTCCACCTGCATTAGATGTTGATGTCAGTAAGTATTAGATGTAAGATAGAAGACATGGAGAAGGAGGGGATGTCCAAGTGAAGAAGCTCCTAAATTCTAGTAATTCAGGTGAGGCTACCTCAGAATGCTCCCTGTCATTACACTTATTCTTCCCATAAACAAGAGCAGAATTTTGGGACCAGAGGATTTGCCCTTCAACTAGATGACTCAAACCCCAAAAGTGCTTCCTTTATAAAGTGAATTTAAGATCAAGAACATTGAGTTCTAGAGTTGGGTATTTAGGAGCCAGCTCAACTGTTACATTTCCAGTGTGCTTTTACACCTCATAAATTAAAAAATGCTATAAATCAAGACTCAATTATTCTGTTTCTAGATTTGACAAAGTGATGGAATAAATATTAATGCAGATTAAACTGGAAAATGTGTTTTATCTATCAATCTATCTATCTATATCTATCTATCTATCTATATCTATATCTATATATTTTTAGCCAGAAACTGATTCTTAAACAATTTTAAACAATTTACCAGCACACTCCTGGTTCTGGTGGTAGTGTCTATAAAGGGAAAAGGAAACCCAGGAGTGAGAATCTTTTAAGAAGAATACTTCTCAACACTGGGCTTAGAATATCATCAGGAATATTATCAACTTAAGGTCCAACCAAAGTGGAATTTATAGGTTCATAAAAGACTTTGGAGCTCCAACAGACACAGAGACATTATAGCCAAGTGATTTGTGCAATGTTATACAGGTAGACAGAGCCAAGATTCAAACTCAAGCCTTCTCATTTTATATTCAGTGTTCCTTTCTGTACTCTTCCTCACAGCATCCATTTTCTAAAAATGTCAGTGTTTAAATAGGAAATGTACTTTGTGATGATTGCCTCCAAAAGATTTGTCCTTGGCACAGGAACCCTGTGAATGCTACATTGTCAAGTGAATACTGTCAGAGATGAGCAACTGCTCATATTCACAATGTGTCTCAAAATACCCATTTCAGAAACCATTATTATGAGGCAAGAAGCCAGATTTGTAAAGGGACTTTACTCTCCAGTATAGATGCTGTAACTATTTTGGATATTATATTTAGAAAGCCTGCATTTATAACATTTCAGTTGTTTTACAGGAAATATAAGGAGGTGATTTTAAATAAGGAATAGCCTTTAGAAGAGTGAGGCATGTACCTTCTCTGTGATATGCGGAGATGACAACTACTTGGTTGAGATTCAGATGACTACCCACACTTTTAAATAACAATTGCTGGAAATGACTTAGTAATATTAAATAATGGGGTGTTCCCTGGGTGCTATAGTGACTATATTAGGCATACCAAGACATGCACCTAGATGAATAAATCCATTTCTCTTTTACCTCCTCCTGAACCAAATGTGAATTTGGAAACACCCATTCAAGGTATAACTCTTCCTTGTCCTCATTACCCTTCTGGGTTGCCTTTTTGGAGCAGCAGTGAATTGATTTCACATTAATGACAGAACTCACATACTTGAGATGGTCCTTGGGCTTAGTGTCTAAAAGGAGACAAGATATAGTCACACACATACAGTGACACAGAGACCCAGAGATATCAAGCCTCCAGATACTATATGAGCAACATGTGGACTTATAGTGAAGTCTGCACAGCCATTATGTCTCTACATGGAACCACATGCACATAGGGGCCTATATACCAAATAAACATGCAAAAAGAGATATGGAGCATTGATGAAAGAGAGAGAGGAAAAAGGTTTAGAGATTTGATTATACAACAGTAGACATTATGGTAGAGATTATAAAGATACCTGACCTCTCTTTGATCTGAAAAGAGGCCTTCAGGACATACTGACTGAACCAATGAAACCAAAGGGAAAAAATGGATCAGCATATTAGGAACACATATTTGGCCAATAATAATCTGGACCTTTGTCTTCACTCGTGCCACATTTCACATGGATGCAAAGAAAAGGTGTAACCCCTTAACAGAGGGTTATTTCATTCTCTCTTGGATTAAGAATAATTTTCTTGATTGTCAAGAGTCTCAGGTACAATACTACTCTGATTTCTTTTCCAGATAGAACCTGTATTGCATGATGCAGTAGAAAAAATGTGCTGATGTTGGAGTCAAAGGATCTGGGTTCTAATCCTGGATTTATTACTTATTACTTGTGTGACCTTGGGTGAATAACTTACCCTTTCAGTGGTTTCTGTTTCCTCATTTATTAAATGAGATAATTGGGATAACTGTAGATAACATAGATAACAAGTAGCTCTAGTCCTATGATCCTATATCCAATGACTGTTTTACTGGCTCGAGTGCTTACATGAGAGTTTTTGGGAGAGCCAAAAGTCGAAGTCTGATGTTTCCAGAGGAGACCCTAAAATGGAAATAAAATGAGGCATAGAGGTTTTTTACTAAAAATATTCTTAGGGTCATCATATAGGGCCACAACTTGGTCTGAGGTTAGGGCTTATGGTGGATGAAGCCCACAAGTGACTTGACTATTAAATATTTAATTTAATATTCATTAAGCATTTCAGAATCCTATACTGAATTCTGGGTGCAAATTTGAAAGACAAATTATGAAGAAGCTTACAGTTTAATAGGGGGATAAAAGATGGAATGGAGGATAAGGATAAAATGAATATGATAGTGATACAAAGTGCGATATGATGACAATAAAGAAGAATCTAGACAAAGTCTTCTAGAAAAGTGTGATCTGTTATAATTATGGAGGTTTTTATGATTGAATTGTACCTAACCTGGGCCTTGAGGTAAGAAAAGTACTTCAAGAGGCAGAGATAATGTATCCTAGTCCAAGGATATGGTCTATGGATAGAAAAAACTCTAAGATTTCTTGAGAAGATTTGACAGATAAGTCTTAGGGCACGGTGGAATGTGCTTCATGCAATTTCCATATTTACCTGGAGAGAATAAACAAAGTATTTCACTAGGAAACAAAAGACATGTGTTCTATTTATTAACTTAGTTCTGTTTATTAACTTAGTTCTATTTATTAACTTATGACATTAGAAGAATCACTCCCCCATCCGCCCACCCCTGGGTTTCATTTTCATAAATGAGATATGGAGCTAATAATCTATTGGCATTGCCTATGTCACAGGGATGTTGTGAGGAAAGCACTAGAAATGCAGTCTATACACAAGGAACTCCTCCTCAGTGCCTACAGATGATTGAGGAAGAAGGGCTCTGGAGCCCATGAAGGTTTTCAATGAAAGATGACATGAACTTTCAAAAAGAAGTGGTAGACAAGAAAGTGCAGATGAGAAGAGAGTAGAGAAAAAATGGCTATGGAACCACTGCTGATACTATATGTGGGTCCGTCAAACCTGTTGTTGTTATTGCCAACAACGAGTTTATATTTATTGAGAGGTGGACAAACAAGTAATTCTGGCAGATGGTGCTGGAGGTTATTATCTTTTCACAGAATCACAGAATCTCATACATTGAAGGGGTATTAGAATCCATCAAATTCAACCCACAACTAAATAAAGAATTTCCTACAAGAAGTCTGGGAATTCATTTCTTCCTGAGGTAACCCATTCTACTTTGGTATTACTAGCTCTAATTGCTAGGAAGTTAATGTCACAGAAATAAGAAATATGAACTTGGATAGACTTCAAGAGATAGTGGAGAATAAAAGGGCTTGGAGTGCTATGTTCCATAGAATCATGAAAGGTCAGCCATGACTGAACAACAATAAATTTCCTTTTATCAAGTCTAAACCTGACTCCCATGACTTAAGCCCATTACTCCTAATTTTGCCTCTGGCACCAAGCAAAACTAGGGGGGAAATATTACCAATTTCCCACTTTAATTCCTCCACTATTCCTCAACAGCCAATAATAATTAAAGATGTGATATCATAGTAATGTGAAAGCACATTTACTTAAAAATAAAATATAAGGCAAACAACAGAAAAAAAATAAATAGTAGATATTTTATTACATGCTTCCCTAAAACTAATTCTTTCAGTTTTGGGACAGTGTGAAACCTTTAGCATTGTAACTCTAGTGACTGCTTTATTTAGAAAAAAAAAACAAAATGGTTTCTGTGCATAGGATAGCACTATGACTTGATTCATCAATGCCACAGGAACCTACCTCCTGGCAGGGTAGTGGTGAAGTCTCTGGCACTGTATTTTGTTATAGGCATGGTGAGTTCTCAGCATTCTGAAGCCATTATTTCTAGCAGAAAGAATGAAGTTTCAAGTTACCCTTTCATTGTCTGAAATTGTTACTACCACATGAGTGAGCAAGGAGGACAAGCCAAGGACTAACCTGGGTAGGAGTGAGACTAACCCAGGAAAAGATCTTTGTTTCCCAGGCATTTTTCTTCTCTTCTCTTTTCCTCTCTATGTCTCTATGTCTGTGTCTGTGTCTGTCTGTCTGTCTGTCTTTCTGTTTTTAAATCTCTGTGTCTCTTTCCATGTCTATCCATCTGTCTGTCTCCCACCCTCATCTATTCCTATTTTGGGATGAGGTTATGGAACTAGTGGGAACCAGATCACCAAGTATCACCAAGTACTTATTGACCAAGACCTCCAGCCAAAACTTCTTACTGCCTCCATTCCCAGGTTACCAGTGTTAGGAATGACAAGTCATAGAAACAGATACCACCTCCACTGCACTGCTGACACAGTTAGCAGTGTCACTTGGAGAGTGTGGGTCTCAAGCAATTGGTTCTTCCCACATCCCATTGTTATGGGGTGCAGAACCCCCTCACACAGTGGGTTACATTGGTGAACCCCTGGGTTCAAAAAGGATACCTTTTGCAAGAATGCAAGACTCCAAATCTTAACTTAAAAGTAAAAAGAGAAATTTATTAATTTGGAAAGTAATGTGGAGAATGGCCAGGATGATAGGAAGGTGGAACATAAAGATGGGGAGCTGCTCCTTGAGAGGACAGCATGGATGGAAAAGCTGTCCCCCCAGTTACAGCGTGAGTGGAACAACCCCAGGGGTTGCTCCCAGAATGCTCCAGTTCAGGGGTATATATAAATACTCTTTACAACAGTGAGTACATGACTCTAGTGTGATAACCATTTAGGCATTCCATGGGGGTTTTGGTCTGCCTGAAGACATAGGAGGTGGCCCTTATAGTTCAGAGGACAGATGGATGTCTGAGTTACAACTTGATGATATCAAAGAAATGTATCTCTCTGCCCATCTAAAGGACAATCCAAGGAGGATAATCCTCTCAGGGTCTTATCAGATGTTTTGGGTTAGGAGTCACAAGAATGTAAGGGAGCAAAGGAATTTCCCTGCTTATAGTTTGCCTGAAACACTTCTATAGTTTTGGGGGTACAACGCCCATGCCACCATGGCTGGCAAACTTCTACCTCCTGTTTCCTTTGGTTCTATGACTCAGTCATAGGAATGCCTTCCTATTTCTTTGCTATCTATCAAAGCCAAAGGAAAAAGAAAAAAGAAAAAAGCTTTCTCCTGCCACCTCTCTAAATTTTCACCTTTAGCCCATAGTTTCTACCCTCCTCTATCTTGTCATTCCACTGGGTACCCCAATTCTATTTCTGACCAACTTCCCTTTATCTTAAATCTCTTTATCTATCTACCTGGTCATACAGACCCCTGGTTCTCTCCAAAAGACATATCTTATTCTTGACCATGCTCTTGAGAGCAATTGCTTCTTTTCTCATGCAGGACAATCCAATGAACATAAAAGTCAGTCTAAGAAGATTTGAGGAGGAAGAGCTCAGGCCCTTGCCATTTCCAGACTACTGTATCCCTTCTCTACTTTTCTCACTCAGCATTTAAATCCTTACTTCTCCTTTTTCACTTCTATTTCTTTAAGGTCCATTTTTCCATATTGCCTCATCCAGATAGTGATTTTGATTTTACACCCAGAAAACTGACAGATGCCTAAAGATGAAGTAGACCATGTTGGAAAGGCTAGGGGTAGAGGGAAGTTACACTAACAAACTGTTGGTGGAGTAGTGAATTGATCCATTCATTCTGGAAAGCAATTTCCTTCTAGGCATTTTAAAAAAAAAATTGTGCTTAAAAATGACCAAAATTCATATACTTTTTGTCTCAGAGATGCCATTACTAGGCACATATCAAATATAGAAAGGTCTCATATAAGTACCAAGATAGTCATAGCATCATTTTTTTGTTGTAGTGAAAAAAGAACGAAAGAAAGTAGTTTCCCATTGATTAAGGAATGGCTAAAGAAATTAGTTCTTGATATGGAATCTAGAGACCCCAAACTTGTGGCCTGGTGGGATCTGATGAACACCAAGTTTTAGGACTAGTTAGTAAGTTGGAGACCCCAAAGCTTGTACTTGTTCTCTGTTCCCATGAGAATCCACCCTGAAAGAAATCTCAGGCTAGCAGTTTCAGATTGAATAATGGACCCTAAGGTAAATGCTAAATATCCTTTTGCCTTAGGTAGTCTTCCCCATTGTATTAAAAAGCTTGATTGTATCTTGTCAGTATGGTAATGTCAATCATCTTTCTTTGCCCCAGGATCTTCCCAGATGATATATAGGTTCCCCAATTTCTTTTGTTCCTTGGAATCATTTAGAGCCATGGCACTTCCAGGGGCCAGAGACCAGAGCAAACTGAGTTCAAAGTAGGCATGTAGCGTTTGCAGCTCTGTGTAGGGGCCTTCTCAGCCCTATGACCCCTGTTCTTAATTAAAGAGTGGATTTTCTGACTATTTAATAGTTCTGTGTTTTTTCAGAGTTAACATAGTACATGAAGATAAGAATACAATTGTGAATTAAAAATAAAATATAACATATCATGAAATGATGAATATTGAGAATGTAAACTTGGAAACCTGGAAAGACTGATATGAATTGATACAAAAAGTAGAAATTTAAACCAAGAGCATAATACACAATGACTATAACAATAATACAAAGAAAAAATAGACAAAAATGTTGAAATTGAATGCTATCTAACTTATAAGTCATAATATATGAATTTATCATCATTATGATGATATTCATATAGAGCACTCCTCTTATTCAGTGTGCCTCTCTTCTTTTATAGTTACAAGACTTTAATTGTGGTATGGAAGAGAAAGAGAGGAAATGTGTAACAGGAAATGATGTGATAGGGCAGGAGAAAAGAGGAACCGGAACTAAAGCCAGTGAAGGTCCATGAAAAAAGCCAGAGTGGAATGGGGAGCCGGGTCTGCTTGTCAGGGTCTGCACTTGCACTATGCTTCTCCACAAGGGACTTAGCAGATCCCAATGAAAAGCAGTCAGAATTTCCTGCTGGACAAAAAGTATAAAGGAAGCACTGGGATCTCCCACAAATGGAAAGCCCCTGGGACTGAACTTCATTCCTGAGTTTTCATCTAAGAACTGGCTCTGAGGACTATGTGAGTTGATCGTCCCTTTCAAAGTGCATTGTTTTCTATGCTCTTTGCCATAGATTATGCCCCCAGGAAATAGCCTGGGTCTGGAAGAGGCCACTTGGGTTTTTACCAATTTTGCTGATTCTATTCCAAGAGAAAGGCACTGTATAGAGATGAACATGCTTTGTCTTTTCCTATGAGGAATGACTATTTTGCTAGGTCCATATCCAAGGCTCAAGGTAAAACATATTCAGGTTAAATACAGGGTTTTTTGTTTTTTGTTTTTTTCCCAGTAGAATAAAAGCTGAAAGAATTATTAGTCCACAAAATCTATACCCTCTAGGTAGTGAGTCAGCAGGACTACCCAAACAGACAGAAAGCAAACCCTGACATATTTAGTATTTCCTCTTATCTTTAGCCCAGCAAGGTTGAAAGCATTAGGTTGGAAAGTAGGAGACTAGCATAAGATCCTTCTTGTTGAATAGGATGGGTTAGTGACTATTACTGCCACCTAGTGTTTAAATATGTAGCAATCTCTTTTCTGCCCTTCCACTAATTTCATTTCAGAAGCGGAAGGTGAATAAGGAAGAAAGAGACATAGGAATAAGTCATTAATTTTTTTCTTTGTTTTGTAGATTTTTGTGGCCAAAATATATTCATCTCCCAGGAGTCAACCTATTGAAGAGTCCCTCCATATTTAGCCTGGCTGGTGCTCAGGTAGCAGGTTTTGTCTATAGCCGGAACTACAGAATTTTTTTCTCACAGTCCAAGAGAAATGATTGTTCGTGGGTCAAATTTCTGTCCTCCAGAAAGCATAGACTTAGCTTAAGGGAGAGATTTTCAGTTTTCACTCAGATTCTAATGCTGTTCAAAGGGAGTCTGATCACTGTTTCAGAGTTCCTACTCTTATTACTCTACTGAAACTGCTCTCTCAAATGTTTCTAATAAAAGGAGTAATATAAGGGAAGCTCTCTCCCTATATAAATAAAATACACGAACCAGTAAACCATAATGCATCAAATTAACCAATGACAGGAAGAAGATATTTTAAATAACTCACTACAAGGCATCTCTACTCCATCCTATCCCTTTTTTTCATAGTCTCAGTAATACCAGATCAGGTATCCTTGCATCCATTATTATGGATAAAATTTTAGACACAGAATTCTAGGGTTAACCTCTTTCTAGTTTTCTGGGAGGCCCCCAATTCAGAGGGCAGGTTGAGGCTCTGATGTTTTGGGGGCTTTCTCCCTCTCTTCCTATCCCATCATCCAAGACCACTTCATTGTCCCAGGTTGCGTAGCAAGTCCTTCAAAGGACTATAATTTTAGATGTAAATTCTTTGAGTTAACCCTTTTGTAATATCATAGGGAGATCACATACTCTGAGGGGACTGGGGGTTGAGGTCCCTGAACCAGGGCAGTTTTGAGTCTCAAGAAGAAGGAAAGAGGTTGGTTATGAAGGAATATGGATTCCAAATGGAAAGGCTACTCTAGCTCCACCAACCAGCAATATCTTGGGGAGTCCTCTCTTGATAAGCCAAAAGACAGAAGGAATGAAATCTGTGAAAGAGAATGTTCGCATCTGAGATATTTTCTTGCCTTGGTGTACAGTTTCTCCTTATGTTGGAAGGGTCTGCATAGTTCTTCCTGTCTTGACCTCATCCCAGTTGCTTTATCAGATGCAAACAGGGGTTTAGGAATAAGTGCTCTGGGAGCACTAAAACCTTGCAAGGACCTAGCTTCAGCTGTCTTGAAGATCCTAACATAATACTTATATCTTTGAGAAAATAGTAACAAGATCAATCCAGATATTCCCTGCTGAAATTCAAAGAGCCTGTCCATAACAAAATTCAAATTCAGGAATTAGACTGAAAGAATGAACAAGAAAAAAAAGCAAACAAAACAAAACAAAACAAAACAAAACAAAACAACAACAACAACAACAACAACAACAACAACAACAACAACAACTATAGCATAAAAAAACCATGAAAGTACCATGGATTCTCAAGACCTAAACCCAGAAGAAAAGAATGACTCAATGACATCTATAATCAAAGTCTTAAGAAAAAAGATAAAATGCAACCTCTTGGGCCAAAGATTAACTAGAATTAAAACACAACATCTTGGGCCAAAGATCAACTAGAATTACTGAAAAAAAATAAAGCAGTGATTTTTTAAAAGGAATTGGAAATGTTTTTAAAGGTACCAAGATGGTTGTATAAAGGGAGCACAGTACCCAAACTCTCCAAAAACCTCCCTTAAAACAACTTTAAGATATCATGTCAAGTTGAATTTTAAAGTAGTATCTTCAAAAGAAGTTGGTATGAGACATTTTAACATCTCCAAGACAACTTAGGAAGTAAGAAGAAGCCTGTAGCACTGGAACAGGGGTTAGACTAAAAGCACAGAGTGGCAACAACTTGTGGACCTTGGAGATGGGCTAAGTAAAGCAAAAGGCTTTTGTTAGGAATCCAGTGAGAAAGAAGGTGAAAATAGATAGGTAGTGCAGTGAATACAGTTCCAAGATCTGGAATCAGGAAGACTTATCTTCATGAGTTTAAATCTGGCCTCAGACATTTAGTGTGACCCTAGACAAGTCACCTGTTCTCAGTTCCTCAACTATAAAATGAGGATGAATGTTAGGGGTGTATATGAGAGAGAAGGGACTATTTGGTATTATTTCTGATAACATATCAACCATTCCCTTGTTTTTGATAGAACTCAGAAGATTTTTAAAAAATAACCCTCATTGTTTTTAAGAACTCAGATTCTATCTTGCTTTCACTCAGCAGATGAATCCTAATATATTTGTATTTCTTGGTAGCTACAAGGGGTGTACAACATGTTCATGGAAGGCTAGTATCTGGTTTGAGGGCTTGCTGAGTCCTTTTCTCAGGGCTATGTCCCCTCTTTGGTATCTACCTGCCACCCAGCTCTCCCCTATAGCAAGAAGCTATAGCATGTGCAGGGTCCACTCTCAGGTGAAAATGTCTCTACAGGCAGGCTAAACCAAATTTAGAGAAACCAACAGGCCCCAGACCCATCAGTGAGTTAGGGGGATATCTACTCCAATCATGTGAAGACTTCTCCTAGAGGAATGGACAAATGAGAACAATTGATTCCAATGACCATGCAGGCAATGGAAGCAGGTGCCATGGTCAGTTATCTAAGATGCCAAGTTCTCCCACTGCATCCTGAGCCATCATCTTGACTTTTGTCTTGCAACTGGACTTTGATGCTTCTGGAAAAGGCAGTGAGACTGATGACTTTGTGTAATTCTGCCTCAATTAAATCCAATTTATGCTCAAGTCAAAAGACATCACCATTTTACATTTTACTCTCTCATTATTTTATTTTACTCCTACCTCAAAGTCCTGAGATGACAGGCAAGTGATGACACTGGGAGTAACAGTCACAACCCTGCACGTTTCACCCAGGGCATAGGATTATCTTCTCACTCAGTTGAAGCAGCAGTGGAGTTCCCCCTGGGAACTGTAGCCTCTGTGGGCATCTGAGCAGCCTTTTTAAAGGACTGCAGTTCTCACCTCATGACATGATGAAGGGGCTAGAAAAGGTGCCCTAAAAATTGTCTGTTTCACCCAACCTAACTCTGGCCTAGCTACCACAGCAAGTGGGCAAAACACAGAAAAATGTACAAAAACTTTAAAAAAGACAATTCCATTCACTATTGGTATATGGAATGTGTACACACAGCACAAAATGACCCAAAATGACACTTGTTCAAGAGAACTCACTATCTCATCCAAATAGCAACCTTGAGTTAAACTAAGCTGGCAAATAAAGGCCAAAAAGTCAGTTGATATGGTGTTTGCTGCCCAAAAAAATCCCAGAAGAAATGCAAGAAGTAGAACAGAGGTCCGAATACAATATCTGTTGATCTCCCCAAGGCCTTTGATTCTGTGGGCTTATGGATCATGATAAAATGGATCATGGCAAAATTTGGTTGCTCAGAGTTCATCAGTATTATACGCCAACTTCATGATAGCATGCTTGCACAGGTTCTGGATGATGCTCCAATACTTTCCCAGTCACCAGTGAAATGAAACAGGGCTGTGTGCTTGTTCCCTTGCTTTTTAGCATGATGTTTTTAAATGATATTGTCAGACACCTTCAATGAGGACAAAAATGGCTTCAAGGTCAGCTGCCACACTGATGGTAAATTATTAAGTTGAAAAGGCTATGAGCCAAGACTAAAGTGGAAGGAGAGTTGGCACATGACTTTCTGTTTGCAGATGATTGTGCACTTAATGCAGCCTTGGAGACTGAGATGCAACAGAGTATGAATTGATTGCTACTTGTGCTAATTTTGGTCTGACAATTTACACCAAGAAAATAGAGATTCTACACTAGCCAGCACTATGCCATCTATACATGGAGCCATCCGTTATAGCAAATGGAGAAACCTTGAATGATGTGGATAAGTTCACTTACATTGGCAGTATGCTTTCTAGGGATGTATACATAGGTGATGAGGTTGACATAAGAATTATCAGGGCTTTTAGGAGGCACCAAAGGAAATGGTTGGAAAATAGGCTGCCTATTAAACTGAAGATCTAAAGAGCTATTGTGCTGACCTCATTGTTGAATGCTTGTGAAACCTGGACAGTGTGTAAATAGAATTAGCTCGATCCCATTAATAGTCAAAAATCTACTCAACCCAGGCGTGCTAATGATGTCACTCCCACCTCCCTTAGTGGGGAGGGGAGACGAGTTACCCACACGTGACAATAAGTAACAAATCAAGAATAAGGGACTGCCCTTTGGGCAGTCCAAATCAATGTAGAAACTGCCATTTGTCCATTTGAATTAGAGGTGGACCATAGGAAGTGATGAAAGACACTATCTCTTTAAGTTAGTTAGTGAACTTCCTGTGGGAGGAGTTGCTGTCTCAAACTGGAAGAAGAAGCATCTCCTGAGACCACAGACAGATTACGCTCTATATTGTCACGTGGGTAAGTTAGGCTGACTTCCTTGGCCTACCTGGGCCGCTTCTAAACTCTGCCTATCTGGCTGTTGGGCCCTGTGGCTTACAGCTTCATTATTAAGCTTTATAACCTTCTTCTCTCTCAGTCCAGGCAGGACTAGCCTCTACTTTTCTCTTTATTCC
Organism: Gracilinanus agilis; assembly: GCF_016433145.1. Lineage (NCBI taxonomy): Eukaryota > Metazoa > Chordata > Mammalia > Didelphimorphia > Didelphidae > Gracilinanus > Gracilinanus agilis. The sequence continues at coordinate 437,530,361 of NC_058131.1, forward strand.
TACTTTTACCTACCTATTGTAAATAAACTCTTCAACCCGATGCTGACTTGGGTCTGATTTAATTACGGAATCAACCTAAATTGTTGATTCCTGGCAGCCACATATTTTTAATATCTATAATACCTAAATTTTTATTCCTTACAACAGTATACCAGTGCCATACCAAGAAATTGAATCACTTCCATTTGAATCATCTTAGGAAGATTTTGAAGATCATCTGTCAAGATAAGGTACTGAACACTGCAGCTCTTTCTTGAACTGAACTGCCGAGCATTCAAGCTTCACTTCAGAGAGAGTAACTTTGATGGGCTAGTCACATTGTTTGAATGCCAAATATAAACTTGCCTAAAAGACTATTTTTCAGAAAACTCACACAAGACCAGCGATCTCCTGGAGGTCAGAAGAAATGATACAAGGACACTTTCAAGGTCTCTCTGAAGAACTATGGTATTGATTGTGAGACTAGGGAAACACTGGCACAGAACTGTCTAGCAAGGCAAGCCTGCATCAAAAAAGTTGCTGTTGTTCTATGAGCAAAGTATAATTGCAGTAGCTGAAAAAGGAATGTGAGATGTGCAAATTTAGAGACATCTCCATTCCATATGTTCTATTTGTTGAGTCTTTTGAGCTTGTACTGATCTTATCAGCCATAGTCTGGACACACTGTGCATCGACCCTAACCTAGTGATGTCACTTTGGTCCTCTTCAAGTATGACAAACAACAACCAAGGGCCTAGGAAGCAGTAGAAGTGATGAAAACAGTAGCTACAGAACTGGGAGCTCTCACCACCAAGAATATATAAGGGACACCTGGTCATTAACAGATTACAGTATGATAGCCCTGGACACCATTTGGCAACTCCATTTTTGATTATCCAGTTCCAGATTACATTTCCAGAGCAGAGAGGAACATTAGTATTTGTGGTTACAAAGGAGTAAGGGGATCCACCTGAGTGCAATTGCAGTTTCAGAGAAAAAAAAAGTTGTGGTACAAGATAGCAGGAGTCCAGGAGAGAAATGATCACGCTTCTACCCAGATAATACCATCTTAGAATCACCAAAAAAAAGCCTTAAGCTTGGGACAAATTAGAAAATGAAAGAATATGCCAATCAACTACCAAAAGAGATCCCTCACTGAAAAGTCTCAAAAATGTTATAGCCAGATTCCAGAGCTTCCAATTCAAGGAGAAAATGTTGCAAGCAGCCAGATTAAAAAAGAAAATTCAAATATCATGGAATTACAGTTAGGGTCACATAAGCATTAGTAGCTATTATGATAAAAGAGTAAGGGGCTTGGAATATGAAATGCCAGAAGTCAAAGGAGCGAGAATTATAACCAAGAATAATCTGACCATAGGGCAAGCTAGATGGTTCAGTGAATAGAGAGCCAGGTCTGGAGTTAGAAAGGACCTGGGTTCAAATTTGGCCTCAGATATTTCCTACTTATATGAGAATGGGCAAGTCACTTAATCTCAATTGCCTAGCCCTTACTACTCTTCTGCCTTAGAATCAATACCTAGTATTGATTCAAAGAAGAAGGTAAGGGTTTCAAAATAATAATAATAATAATAATAATAATAATAGCAGCAAAAGTGAGTATAATCCAACAGGGTAGAAAATTTATTTAATCTATTTAATAAAATAGTGAACTTCCAAGAATTCCTGCTGAAAAGATGAGAGCTGTATAGAAAATTTGACTATCAATAGAAGACTCAACAGAGCCATAAAAAGATAAATGTGAATGAGAATTCATGAGAGATTTAACAAGGTTAAACATTCCCAAATAGGAAGATGATGATCTAACCTCTTAAAAAACTTTACCATCACTGGGACAGACAAGAGTTTATGTTGCAGTGATCTCAAAAGAAAAAATGGAAGGGTGAGAAAGAGGGATGTACTAGGAAAAGAGAGAAAGGAGAGGAAGAATGGGAGGAAGAAAGGAGAGAAATTATTTCACATAAAAAGTTTTTACAATGGAAATACATGGTTAACAGTCATAACTATGAATGTGAATGTGATGAATTCAGCAATAAAATGGAAGAATATATCAGAATGGATAAGAAAATAGAATCTAACAAAATATTTACAAGAAATATACTTGAAATGGAATGAGACAAACTGAATGAAGGAGTCTATTGTGCTAAATTGAAGAAGCCATAGATGAGCTCCCTAAGAAAAAATCCCCAGGACCATATGGATTCACAAGTTAATTTAAAAGAACATTTAAAAGAACAATTAATTCCAATGCTATACTAATTGAGGAAAGAGGCGAAGGAGTCCAACCAAACTTCTTTTATAACAAAATATGATGCTGATACTTAAACCAAGAAAAGCAAAAACAGAAAAAGAAAATTATACACTATTTTCCAAATAAATACTGATGCAAAAAATTAAATAATAGCACAAAGATTATAGCAATATATCACAAAGAACATACACTATGGCTAGTTGGGATTTATACTAGGAATGCAGAGCTAGTTTATTATTAGGAAAATTATCTACATAATTGACTGTATTGATAGCAGAGTCAACAGAAATCATATGATTATCTCAATAGATGCAGAAAAAGTTTCTAACAAAATACATTTATTTCTATTAAAAATCCAGAAAGCATAGGAATAGAGTTTTCCTACAGTGACAAGTAGTATTTATCTAAAACCATTAATAAGCATTATCTGTAACATATAATTAGTTAGAAATATTCCTAAGAAGATCAAGATAAAGCAAGGATGCCCATTATAACCACTATTATTCAATATTGTACTAGAAATGCTAGCTATAGCAATAAGAGAAGAAAAAGAAATTGAATGAATTAGAATAAAGCAATGAGGAAACAAAACTATCATTCTTTGCAGGTGAAATGATGGAATAGAAAATCCTAGTGTATCAAGTGAAAAAGTAGTTGAAATAACTTCAGCAAAGTTGCAGGATATGAAATAAACCCATATATCTTTTCTACCTACAAAGTCTAGCAAGAAGAGGTAGAAAGAAAAATTCCATTTAAAATAATTGCATACAATATAAAATGCCTGGGTATCTTCTAGCCAAGATACACCCAACAGAAACCATATGAACATAATGATAAAACTTTTTTCACACAAGTAGTCAAATATAACTGGAGAAATATTCATTTTCATGAATAGATCAAGGTAATATATGCCTATTGGTATATTCCACTTAAATTAATTTGCTCATTCAGTGTCCTAAGATTAAGATTATGAGTCTGGTCATAGATTTTAATATTTTTATTAATCAGGAGAGGATGATTCCTAAAGAAAGGATATAGTCTTTATTTTGCTAAGGCCTAAACCTCTTACCCTAGCAACAAGCAACTAATGCATTTGATTTATCTCCTTCTGGGAAGTCAAGAGCCTGAAATCCAGTCAGGCCTCAGTTTATCTGACTTTTTCTCCACCTACTGACTCTCACACATCAGGCCTCATGAGTTAACTGTCACCCTTTCTCCTTTGCCTGAGCCACCTAAGGGACATCCGCCTACGGAACATCCTGCTTGCCTCTACCTCAATTGCTGCCTTTTCCTGATTACTACAGGGGGCACAAGAGTTTTGATTTTATCCTTGTGCTCAAAGTCTCTTCAATAATTATTTTCACACAAGAGCCATATTAATCAAATTGCCAAAAAATTACTTTATAGAGGTATAAAAAATAATAAAATTCATCTATGTGAACAAAAGGTCAAGAACAACAAATAAATCAATGAAAAAATATGAAAGAAGGTAGCCCAGTGTGTAATTAGAATCTTGTATCCCTGGACTTCATTACCCAGAATCCCTTTCCCCCCATCCCCACGTTATGTGCTTACCTTGTATTGATAAAGTTGTGTATAGCTCCTCTCTCTCTCTGTCTCTCTCAATCCCCTGCCCCAGCCTACATGACTGGGGAACTCCTCTTTACTAAAGCTATCAATTTCCTCTACTTCAAGTTATTATTAATACATCTTATAAAAATATAATATTTAGAGTATTAGATATTAATTTTTAATTTTACACTAGTAGTATCAGATCCCAAATGCTATTACAAAGTGGTAACCACCATAATCTGATACTGGCTAAGAGTGGTGAATCAGTGGAATAGATTAGGTTCACAATATTCAGTGGTAAATGACAATAGTAGTCTAGTGTTTGATACATACAAAGATCCAAGCTTTGGGACAAGAACTCACTATTTGACAAAAATTGCTGAGAAAACTAGAAAGTCACTTGACAGAAAACAGGTATAGACCAACATTTCACATTATATACCAAAATATGTGCAAAATGGGTACATGTTTTAGACATAAGGGGTGATATCAGCAAATCAGGGGAACAAGGAATATTTTACTTGTCAGATCTATGGATTAGTGAATAATTTATGACCAAACAAGAGATAGATAGCATCTTGCGATGCAAAATGGATAATTTTGATTAAATTAAAATAAAAAGGAATTGTACAACAAAAACAAATGTTGCCAAGATTAGATGGAAGTTGAAAACTGGGGATAATATTTTAAAGCAACACTCTCTAATAAAGGCTTGATTTCTCAAATATATAGGGAACTGAGCCAGATTTATGAAAATAAGAGCCATTCCCCAAATAACAAATATTTAAAGGATATGAACAAGCAGTTTTCAGAAGAAGAAATCAGAGCTATCTCTTTTCATATAAAAAAACAACTCTTGATCATTCTAGATTAGAGAAATGCAAATTAAAACAACCCTTAGGTACCAACTTACAATTCTTGGATTGCCTACATAACACAAAAGGAAAATGACAAACGTTGGAGGGAAGTGGGGGAAAATCATACATAGTGTTTTCTTTCTCAATAGGGCTAATGTAGAAATCTGTTTTACATAACTACCATGTATAATTCTTATCAAATTGCTTGCCTTCTCAAGGAGAGGAGCGAGAAGGAATATGCAACTCAAAAAAATATCTAAATGAATATTAAAAATTATTTCACATAACTGGAAAAAATAAAATATATCTTTTAAAGAAAAGAATCTATTTTGCATCAATTGAAGTTAAAAAAAAGGCTGATAGTTTCTAGATCTCAGAAAAAGCAGAAACAAAACCATTTTAATTAAAAGCAATAAACTACATCATCCTAAAAGGTACCATAAACAATGAATAACAGTATTAAATATAGATGTACCAAATGGCTTGGCATCCAAATTCTTTTTTTAATCTCAATTTTTAAAAATATTTTTCCATGTTTACATGATTCGTTTTCTTTTCCTCTCCTCTTCCTTCCCCGTTCCCATAGCCAACAAACAATTCCACTGAGTTGTACAAATGTTGTCACTTGATACCTATTTCCATATTATTCATTTTTACTATAGAGTGATTTTTTAAAAGCCTAAACCCCAAATCACATACCCATATGTATATGTGAGAAGTGATGCCATATGCTTTACTTTTGCATTTTCACTCCCATAATTCTTTCTTTCAATGTGGATAGCATTCTTTTACATAAATCCTTCAGGAGTGTCCTAGCTTGTTGCATTGTACTAGTATCAAAGTCTATTGTACTGTATTTTCCCACAATGTTTTACTTTCTGTGTACAATGTTCTTCTGGTTCTACTTATTTCACTCTGCATCAGTTCATTGATGTTCTCTCAGTTCATATGGAAAGCTTCTAGATCATCAATCCTTATAGCACAATAGTATTCCATAACCAACATATGCCACAGTTTGTTTAGCCATTCCCCAGTCAAGGGACAACCCCTCATTTTCCAATTTTTGCCACCTCAAAGAGCGCAGCTATGAATATTTTTGTACAAGTATTTTCCCTTATTTTCTCTTAGGGGTACAAACCCAGCAGTGGTATTGTTGGATCAAAAGCTATGCAGTTTTTTTTAAGTTCTTTGCGCAAAATTCCAAATTGCCTTCCAGAACAACTGGATTAATTCACAACTACACCAAGCAATGTATTAGTGTCCTGATTTTGCCACATTTCCCCCAACATTTGTTATTTTCCTTTACTGTCATATTAGCTAATCTACTAGGTGTGAGTTGTTTTGATTTGCATTTCTCTAATTATAAGAGATTTAGAACACTTTTTCATGTGCTTTTTAATAGTTTTGATTTCTGTATCTGCAAATTGTCTATTCATGTCCCTTTACCACTTGTCAATTGGGGAATGGCTCGCTTTTTTGTACAATCGACTTATAAATTTGAGGAATGAGATCTTTGTCAGAGGTTTTTGCTATAAAAATTTTTTTTCCCCAATTTGTTGCTTCCCTTTCAATTTTGGTTGCATTTGTCTTGTTTGTACAGAAACTTTTTAATTAGTGTTCTCTATCTCCTGCTTGGTTGTTGTTTTTTTTTGAGGTTTTTACAAGTTTTTTTTAATCACTTATTAATATTCGTTTTTAACATGGTTACATGATTCATGCTCCTACTTTCCCCTTAACCCCCCTTAACCCCTCCACCCATGGCCGATGCACATTTCCACTGGTTTTAACATGTGTCATTGATCAAGACCTATTTCCAAATTGTTGTTAGTTGCATTGGTGTGGTAGTTTCAAGTCTACATACCCAATCATGTCCACCTCAATCCATGCGTTCAAGCAGTTGTTTTACTTATGTTTCCTCTCCTGCAGCCCTTCCTCTGAATGTGGGTAGCATTCTTTACCATAAATCCCTCAGATCTGTCCTGTGTCATTGCATTGCTGCTGGTACAGAAGTCCATTGCATTCGATTTTACCATAGTATATCAGTCTCTGTGTACAATGTTCTTCTGGCTCTGCTCCTTTCACTCTGCATCAATTCCTGGAGGTCTTTCCAGTTCACATGGAATTCCTCCAGTTTATTATTCCTTTGAGCACAATAGTATTCCATCACCAGCATATACCACAATTTGTTCAGCCATTCCCCAATTGAAGGACATACCCTCCTTTTCCAGTTCTTTGCCACAACAAAAAGCACAGCTATAAATATTTTCGTACAAGTCTGTTTATCTATGATCTCTTTGGGGTACAAACCCAACAATGGTATGACTGGATCAAAGGGCAGGCATTATTTTATAGCCCTTTGAGCATACTTCCAAATTGCCAGCCAGAATGGTTGGATCAGTTCACAATTCCACCAGCAATGCATTACTCTCCCCTTCTTTCATTTTAGCCAATCTGCTAGGTGTGAGGTAATACCACAGAGTTGTTTTGATTTGCATTTCTCTAATTATTAGAGATTTAGAACGCTTTCTCATGTGCTTATTGATACTTTTGATTTCTTTACCTGAAAATTGCCTATTCATGTCTCTTGCCCATTTATCAATTGGGGAATGGCTTGATTTTTTATACAATTGCTTTAATTCCTTGTATATCTGAGTAATTAGACCGCTGTCAGAGTTTTTGTTATAAAGATTTTTATCCCAATTTGTTGTTTCACTTCTGATTTTGACTACATTGTTTTTGTTTGTACAAAAGCTTTTTAGTTTAATATAATCAAAACCATTTAATTTACATTTTGTAATTTTCTCTAACTCTTGCTTGGTTTTAAAAACTTTCCTTTCCCAGAGATCTGACAAGTATACTATTCTGTGTTCACTTAGCTTATTTATAGTTTCCCTCTTTCTATTCAAGTTATTCACCCATTCTGAATTTATCTTGGTGTAGGGTGTGAGATGTTGATCTAAACCTAATCTCTCCCATATTGTTTTCCAAATTTCCCAGCAATTTTTGTCAAATAGTGGATTCATGTCCCAAAAGTTGGGCTCTTTGGGTTTATCATACACTGCCTTGCTGACATCATTAACCCCAAGACTATTCCACTGATCCTCCCCTCTGTCTCTTAGCCAGTACCATATTGTTTTGATGACTGCTGCTTTATAGTATAGTTTAATATCTGGTACTGCTAGGCCCCCTTCCTTGACATTTTTTTTCATTATTTCCCTTGATATTCTTGACCTTTTGTTATTCCAAATGAAATTTGTTATAGTTTTTTCCTAATTCAGTAAAGAAGATTTTTGGTAGTTTGATAGATATGGCACTAAATAGGTAAATTAATTTGGGTAGAATGGTCATTTTTATTATGTTAGCTCATCCTACTCATGAGCTTTCATAGCTTTCCAGTTTCAATGGCTTTCCAATTGTTGAGGTCCAGTTTTATTTGTTTGGAAAGTGTTTTGCAGTTGTTTTCGTATAATAGCTGTGTTTGTTTTGTTAGATAGATTCCCAAGTATTTTATATTGTCTAGGGCGATTTTAAATGGTGTTTCTCTTTCTACCTCTTGCTGCTCTAATGTGTTAGAAATATATAGAAATGCTGATGATTTATGTGCATTTATTTTGTATCCTGCAACTCTGCTAAAGTTGTTGATTATTTCTACAAGCTTCTTAGTTGATGCTCTAGGATTTTTTAAGTATACCATCATATCATCTGCAAAGAGTGATAGCTTAGTCTCCTCATTGCCTATTTTGATCATTTCAATTTCTTTTTCTTCTCTAATTGCTACTGCTAGTGTTTCTAGTACTATGTTGAATAATAGAGGTGATAATGGGCATCCTTGTTTCACTCCTGATTTGCTCACTTTCTAGTTTTTTGAGTTGCGTGTCCAATTCATTAATCTCTGCCCTCCCTAATTTGTTAATATATGCACTCAAGGATATAAATTTCCCCTTGAGTACTGCCTTGGTTGCATCCCACAGAGTTTGGTAGGATGTCTCATCATTGTCATTCTCTTCAATGAAATTGTTGATTGTTTCTATGATTTCTTCTTTGACTAATTGGTTTTGGAGAATCATATTGTTTAATTTCCAATTAGTTTTTTATTTGCCTGTCCAGGTGCCCTTACTAATGATTATTTTTATTGCATTATGATCTGAGAAAGTTACATTTATTATATCTGCTCTTTTGCATTTGTTTGCAATATATCTATGCCCTATTACATGGTCAATCTTTGTGAATGTACCATGTGCAGCTAAAAAGAAGGTGTATTCCTTTTTGTCCCTATTTATGTTTCTCCACATATCAATTAAATCTAATTTTTCTAGGACTTCATTCACCTCTCTTACCTCTTTCTTATTTATTTTTTGGTTTGATTTATCTAGCTCTGAAAGAGGAATATTTAGATCTCCCACTATTACGGTTTTTCTATCTATTTCCTTCTTGAGCTCTGCCAGTTTCTCCTTTATGAATTTGCATGCTATGCCACTAGGTGCACACATATTGAGTAGTGTTATTTCCTCATTGTTTATACTGCCTTTAATCAGGATGTAATGACCTTCCCTGTCTTTTTTAATCACATCTATTTTAACTTTGGCTTTGTCAGAAATCACAATTGCCACTCTTGCCTTCTTTTTCTCATTTGACACCCAAAAGATTTTGCTCAAGCCCTTAACCTTAAACTTGTGTATGTCTACCCGCCTCATATGTGTTTCTTGTAGACAGCATATGGTAGGATTTTGGTTTCTAATCCACTCTGCTATTTGTTTCCATTTTATGAGCGAGTTCATCCCATTCACATTCAGTTATAATTATCAGTTGTGCATTTGCTGACATTTTTGTATCCTCCCGTAGTCCTACCCCTTCTTCTTACACTATTTCCTTTTAAACCAGTCGTTTGCTTTAAGCTAGTATCCCTTATGCCCTCCCTTGATTAACTTCCCTTTCTACCCCCTCTCTTATTATTTCCATCTTTTTATTTTTAAAGGCCTAATGAATTCCCTCCCCCTTCTTCTCCCCTCCCTTTTCTGACCTCCCCACTCCCCTGTTCCCCTTGGTTTATCCCTTCTAACTTTCTCAGTAGGGTTAGATAGAGTTTTATATCCCAATGGATAATATAGCTACTCTTCCCTCTCTGGATTGATTACACTGAGAGTACGGTTTAAAGATTACCTCTGAATGCTCTCTTCCTCTTCTTCTTATAATATTATTTGTCCCCTCCCCTTCCCATGCCCTGTTTGTGTGTAATAGAATATACTATCTTTCTTATTCATTCAAGTTTCTCTTGGTGTCCCCTACCATTCGCCCCCTCTTTCCCACCCCCCCCATATCATCTTAGACCATTTAGTATTCTACCCTCTCCCTATGAATTATTCTTCTGATTACTATAATACTGAATACTATAATAGTGAATAGAGTTCACTACAGAGAATTATACATAGCATTTCTCCACATAGGAATACAGATAATTAGATCTTATTGAGGCCCTTAAAAAGGCAAATTTAATCATTATGAGTTTTCTTTCTTTCCCCTCTGTTTCTTATTTACCTTTTCATGTTTCTCTTGATTTTTGTGGTTGGATATCAAACTTTCCATATAGTCCTGGTCTTTTCTGTGCAAATACTTGGAAATCTTCAATTTTGCTGAATACCCATACTTTCTATTGGAAGTATATAGTCAGTTTTGATGGGCAGTTGATCTGTGGTTGAAGGCCCAATTCTCTTGCCTTTCTGAATATCATATTACAAGCCTTGCGGTATTTTAGCGTGGAGGCTGCCAGATCCTGTGTGATCCTGATTCGTGCTCCTTGATATTTGAATTGTCTCTTTCTGGCTTCTTGTAAGATTTTTTCTTTTACTTGAAAGCTCTTGAATTTTGCCATTATATTCCTTGGTGTTGACTTTTCTGTGTCCAGTGTAGAGGGTGTTCTATGGATCCTTTCAATGTCTATATTGCCCTCTTGTTGTAGAACTTCAGGGCAATTTTGCTGAATAATTTCTTTAAGTATGGAGTCCAAATTTCTATTAATTTCTGCTTTTTCAGGAAGACCAATGATTCTCAAATTGTCTCTTCTAGACCGGTTTTCTTGGTCTGTCACTTTCTCATTGAGATATTTCATGTTTCCTTCTATTTTATCAGTCTTTTGACTTTGTTTTATTTGTTCTTGCTTTCTTGAGAGATCATTAGCTTCTAATTGTTCAATTCTAGCCATTAGGGACTGGTTTTCCTTTTCAATCTGGTCATTTCTGGTGTTCAATTTGCTCATTAATTCATTTGATTTCTGAGCCTCACTTTCCAATTGCAAAATTCTGCCTTTTAAACTGTTATTTTCTTGCCAGATCTCTTCCATCTTTCTCATCATCTCTGATTTGAACTCTTCAATAGCTTGTGACCAGTTTTCATTATTTTGGGAAGGTTTGGATATGATTACTAGTTTTTTCTCCTCTGCTGTTTGCTCTGTTGTCTGGATTTTCTCTGTGTAAAAGTTGTCGAGTGTTACAGATTTCTTCTTGATGATATTTCTCTTCTGGGGTTCCCAATTTTGGATTGCCATTGTTGTTAGCCCTGCCCCTTCTCAGCTTTATCCTCACACTCAGGGTCTGTCTGTGCTCTCTAGGCTCCTTAGGTCTCAGGTCTCGTTGTTCTCGGGGTCAAGCCTCCTGGTCCTCCCAGTCTGCCCCTCTGCCCAAGGCTCCTTCAGCAGTTTCAGGGCACTGCTTCTACAGGTGTGCTCCCATCTGCACAGGGTCCCCACTAGAGGTCCAAGCTTGCGTTCAAGATCCTTCTCTGTACCTAAGTCAATGCCTTTACCTGCACCAGCGCTCAGGGTCTGTATTCAAAGTCCATGTATGTTCTTTAGCCTCTTGGGGTCCTAAGTCTTGCTGCTCTCAGGAACAGGCCCTGGAGCTGCCAATGACTTAATGGGTGCCCTAAACCTACTTTAACTCTTGTGCGCTGGCCTTGGCACTGTAGGTGGTGTGGGGGGTGGGGGATGGGCTTCCTCAGCCTGCACTCTAGTGAGAGCTGTTTCACCCCTTTATAGCGTGGAAATGCCCCGATTCCACGTACCTTCAATGCTGCGCCCTGTTGTGGGGGCCCTTCGTTCATCTGGATTTGTTTTTATGTCCCCTTGAGGAGTCCTATATGCTTTGGTTAGGAGAGATCAAGCAGCTGCTCCTTACTCTGCTGCCATCTTCTCCCGCTTGGTTTTAAATTCCTTCCTTTCCCATAGATCTGACAAGTATACTATTCTATGGTCACCTAATTTGTTTATGATTTCCCTTTATATTTAAGTCATTTATACACCCTGAGTTATTCTTGTTATAGGGTGTAAGATGTTGATCTAATGCTAATTTCTTCCATACTGTTTTCCAATTCTCTAAACAGTTTTTGTCAAATAGTGTGTTCTTGTCCCAAAATCTGAGATCTTTGGGTTTATCAAACACTAACTTGCTGAGGTCATTTACCCCTAGTCTATTCCAGTGATCCACCCTTCCATCTCTAAGCCAATATCATATAGTTTTGATGTTCACTCCTTTATAGTATAGTTTGAGAACTGGTAAAGCAAGGCCTCCATCCTTCACATTTTTTTCATTATTTCTCTTCATATTCTTGATCTTTTGTTCTTCCAGATGAACTTTGTAATATTTTTTTTAATTCTATAAAAAAGTGTTTTGGTAGTTTGATAGGTATAACACTGAATAAGTAAATTTAGGTAGGATTGTCATTTTTATTATATTAGCTCATCCTACCCATGAGTAATTGATGTTTTTCCGATTGTTTAGATATAGTTTTATTTGTGTGAAGAGTGTTTTGTAGTTATGTTCACATAATTCTTGAATTTGTCTTGGCAAGTATATTCCCAAGTATTTTATCTAGTCTAGAGTAATTTTATTTTATTTTTTTTGTTTTTATTTTTATTTTAAAACCCTTACTTTCAGTCTTGGAGTCAATACTGTGCATTGAGTGGTAAGGACTAGTCAATAAGGGTTAAGTGACTTGTCCAGGGTCACACAGCTAGGAAGTGTCTGAGGCCCTCCTGTCTAGGCCTGGTTCTCAATCCGTTAAGCCACCCAGTTGCCCCCTAGAATAATTTTAAATGGAGTTTCTCTTTCTAATTCTGCTTGGTTTTGTTGGAAACAAAAAGGAATGCTGATGATTTATGTGGATTTATTTTGTACTCTGCCACTTTGCTAAAATTATTGATTGTTTCTATTAGATTTTTAGTTGATTTTCTTGGATTTCCTAGGTATATCATCAATAGCTTCCAAATTTTTAAAGGAAATATTAAATGAATTACCATAGGAAATAAATTATAATAGTGGGGGAGCTGGATTTGTCTTTTTAGGAGCTAGATAAATATAGCCATAAAAGAAAGAAGAAAGAAATTAAGGGGATAAATAGAATTTTAGAAAAATTAGATGTGATAGACCTCTGGAGAAAATTGAATGGTAATAGAAAGAAGTATACTTTTTTATTTAGCACCTTCACAAACATTAACCATGTATTAGAGTATAAAAATCTCATCAATGAAAAAAAATCTGAAATATTAAATATATCTTTTTTTGAACCAAAATGTAGTAAAAATTACATTCCACAAAGGGCATTGGAAGCATAGAATAAAAATTAATTAGACACTAAATTATCTAAAGAAAAATTTCATTATCATTAACTTCATTAAAGATAATGACATGAAACAACATTTTTGCAATGCTGCCAACATAGTATTTAGGGAAATTTTGTGTATCTAATGATTACATTAATAAAAAAGAGAAATAGTATAATAACAAATTGTGTGTGTAACTAAAAAAGCTAGGGAAAGAACAACTGAAAAATGTATAATGAAATACCAAAATAGAAATCCTGAAAATGAAAGGGGAGATTAATAAAATTGAAGAAAAAAATTTAAAAACCATTAAATCAATGAGTAAAACTAGGAGATAGTTTTTATAAAAAAAAATAGATTAAAAATTGATCAATTTGATTTTTAAAAATAATTAAACCAAAGCTATCAATAGTTATATGAAACAATGCTCTACATCACTAATAATTAAAGAAATAGAAATTAAAATGACTCCCAGGTACCATCTCACAATTATCAGATTAGCTAACATGACAGAAAAGGAAAATGACAATTGGTGGAAGGGATGTGGATAAAAAGATATACTAATGTATTTTTGGTAAAGTTGTGAATTAGCCCAGCCATTCTGGAGAATACTTTGAATTATGTCCGAAAAGCTATAAAACTTTGTATACCTTTGACTTAGATCTTTAAGTTTTAAAAGAGAAGGATTTTGGAAAGTGTAGAGCTAGTACTTAAAAGTACTACATACAGTACCTAGATGTGGTACCTAAAGCATCTCCCTGACTCACCCATATGGGTGTTCCTCACTCACTCCTGAAAAAATTACCCCATATATGTGTATAAATATATAATAAATATAAAATAATATATAAATATAAATATGTGGATTTATATTTACTCAAAATCATAGTTCATGAGCCTTACAGGCTGCCTTTACTAGGTTGCTGTATTTAGCAAATTATTTTTAATTTAATTTAATTTAATTAATTTAGCAAATTATTTTTAATTTAATTTAATAAGCAAAGATATTTAATGAAATAATATAGTAAAAATTATAACTATTCACTTTGAGCTTCTTTCAACAAATTGCAAAGGGATGTAAGATAAGTGGGCAGTCAGTTTCTCAATTTCAAAATTCATATTCTCTCTGATGCAAATGAGTGAGAGGAGGAAAACTTCCAACCTAGTCATATACTTGACTTTTCAAATGTATTTGTGCCAAAAAAAACCCTTCTCAAACTTTGTTCTTCCCTCATCCAGGCTAGGAAGAGAACATATTTAAAAAAGAAGGAGGAAAGGGCAGGATAAAATAGGGGAATAGCCACTTATCCAATGTGAATGGATTGTAAAGTGTATGAGAAGAATTAAAGCAAGAAAGGTGGGGTTTGAGTCAGATTGTAGAGGACTTGGAATATCAAAATAAGAAATTTTCATTCTGTCCTATAAATAATCAGGAAACACTGAAAGTCTGCTCACTTAGCATAAGATTTAGGGCCAGAAGGGACTTTAGAGATAATCTAGTCCAACCTTCTCACTTTCCTGATGAATTTTTGCTTGAGGAGTAGCAAAGACACTGTGTTTTAAGTCCTGTACTTTAACATAATTTTCACAGATGACCAAAAGACTGAGTAGAAAAGTGAAGGCTTGGAACAGGGAGACCTCGAACAGGAAACTAATACAGCAATCCAATTAAGAGGTGATTGAGGATCTAAACTAGGATGATGACTGAGAGTGGATAGAAGGAAAAGATGCAAGGGATGAAAGTATTAATAGAGATTGGCAAATGATAGAAAGAAACAGAAATAAAAGAAGAATCAATCCAGCTATCAACAAGTCTATATTAAGCACATACTATGTACCAAACACCATGCTTGCCACTAGATGTATAAAGCAAGTGGGAAATGAGGAGAAAAAAAATTGCTAAGCCCCATTTTAAATAGAGGTCCTGGAGCCTATGGCCTTGCCATCCAGTCAAAGGGCTCAGAGGGTAGAGATGAGATGTGAGTACCCAGAAGATTCAATCTTGCAGCATAATGAGATTTCCCATTGATGAGTTTCCTGGGGAAGGAAAGCAGAATAGAGTTCCAAAGAAGACCCAAAGCTGTATAGTAGTGTTGAAGAAGCAAAAGTTGGATAGCCTCAGCCATGTCCTTAGTCTTTTCATTCTAGGGGAGACAGGGACAGAAGAGCTGGGCTTTGTTTTCTGAGAGCTCATAGTCTTGTACGTAGACAAAAAGAGCAGACTTGGCTTTTGTTTTCTAGGTGCTTAGAAGATTCAGGAGACGAGGAAACTTGGAGTCTGCCCTCAGGATGCTCATTGTCTAGAGGAGACAGAAGGAGTTCATGTAGGCTCTTCAGGGAGATCACACTTTAGAGGAGAGACAGGAAAGAAAGAGAAAAGTGAGATTTGAGCCTAGCCTAAAAGCATGGCAAGGATTTAGAGAGATGGGAACAGAGTGAGCATAGGTTGGAGTTAGAGGCTGGCTGTGTCTCAAAGACAATTCTCAAAGACAGATTAGAGAAGCAACTCTAATACAGTGGGCTCTCCTTGATGAGCTACTCATCATCAACACCCAAGGAGGCTGGAAAAAGGCATCTCAATGAGTTTTCCTGGTAAGAGGTGAGGAAGTTCTTCAGGAAAGGCAGTGACACAAACAAATCCTGGGGCCCCCAGTCAAGGACTAGAAGCCCAGAGCCACCCACACTCTGTGATGTCAAAGATGAGTGCCAGTCTGGTCCTGGCCCTAGCATTCCTCCAGCCTCCAGCTTCCTGCCTTATCCTCCCAAGCCCAGCCCATGAGATCCTCTTAGGTCCTGTGGTGGCCTGCCTTTGGCCTAGGCCTGCATGTGCTAATTAGCCATCAGAAATGTCTCCACAAGGATCTCTCAAGAATTGCTCCCCAGGCCACTCTCTGCCCCTTCCCCAGGAAGGTCAGGAATCCAGGGCCTTCCACCAACACCACAGGTAGTCCTGAGAGCTTTAGATTTTATTTAGAGGACAAATGTAACAATTTAGACTCATTTCACTCTAGTCAGGATCATTTACTACTCTTGAATTTTTCTTTACAACATTCCTTCCTCTTGTAATGCCTTGCAGACTCCTCTTGCTTTATCTTTTCCAATCCTGTCTGTCCTTCAAGGTAAAACTCAAGTTCTATAACTTCCAAGAAGCCTTCTTTTGAGTGTTCTAAGTCATATAGATAAATCCCTCCTCTGAGCACCTTATATAAAATTATTATAATAGAAATTAGTATAAAGTTAAATTCCATTAGTCCAGTCCACTACCTATTATTAAAGAAACATAGAGGGGGTAGCTAGGGTGGCACAGTGGATAGGGCACCAGGTTTGAGGATGGGAAGATCTGGGTTCAAATATGACCTAAGATGCTTTCCAGCTGTGTGACCCTGTTTGCTTAGCCCTTTCCCTTCTGTCTTATGGTTTTTAATAAGATAGAAAGTGAGGGTTTAAAATAAAAATAAATTAAAAAAAGAAATATGGTGAACAATGTGAGGGAGATAATGGTCACACTTCAACTGGAATAGTGTATTAAGTTCAAGGAGTTATGTTTTAGAGAGAGCATTAATAAATCAGAGTTTGTAAAAAAAAAAAAAGGAAAATAGGGTGGGAAGGGAACTATAGATGGAAGACTGATTAAATGAATTTCGCCTGAGGAAGAGAAGATTTAGGGAGAAAAATCTTGAAGAGTTAAATAGATTAGATGTACAAAATTAAAGAATCTTAGAAAGGGACCTCACAGGTCATCTGGTCCCAACTCAATGTGAATAGGAATCTCTACATCCTTGAGAAGATGTCATTTTTCCTTTGATTACAAACTAGCATTTATGGGGAACTCAGCACTCTCAATAAAAACTGTAGGATTTTTAGACAGTTCTAATTATAGCAAAGTTGTTTGTTTTTTTTCTCTCTGAGAAACAAAATGTACCTCCTTTTAGTTTCTACTTATTGCTCCTATATCTTCCCTCTTGTTTTACTTGGTTTCAGAGGACAGAACTATGGGAGTAGGATTGGGGATGAGTGGGAATGAAGAGAGAGAAGAGAAGGGAATTTCAGGGAAGTAGATCTTGGATCAATATGAGGGGAAAACTTCCTAAATATCAAAGTTGTCCACAGAGTAAATGGGCTGCCTCTGAGTTGCTATAATTCTATGAATCTGGGAGCTAAACTATGACTGTTCCCTTAGAACTTCATGATTTGGGGGCATACAAAGAAGGAACATTAGTCTATCTAGACTTTGGAAAGTAAAGAGCCATGAAATGAGGAAAAAAAGAAAAGGATCAGACCCAGGACCTGCTCTGGAGGACTTGGGGAGCTTGGTGGAAGGAGTAGGGTTTGTCTGAACTGTTCCTTTAAGCAGGATAGGATTTGGTGAGTCAGAGGTGATTTGGAGAAGGCAACTCAAATAGGAAGAACATCATGAGCAAAGGAGGGTAAATGGCCAGCCTGGGTAGAGTGGAATAGTGGGTATAAGGGTTGATAAGAGGAGATTAGGGAGACATGATGGGATAGGAATGAAGGTATCAGTTTATGGAATATCTTGTATGACATATTAAGAATTTTTGATTAAAAAAAAGGAATAAAATCCATACTCATTTCATTACTGAGGGGGAATTAGGGGTGGTAGTGATCAAAAGCAAAACATTTTTGAGGAAGGACAGGGAGAAAGGAGAAAGAGGTAAATGGGAAAATAGGATAGAGGAAAATAAACTAATCATAACTATGAATGTGAATGGGATGAACTCACCCATGAAACAGAAACAGATAGCACAGTGGATTAAAAAACAAGATCCTATAATATGTTGTTTGCAAGAAACATCTTGAAATAGAGGCACAGCCTTGAGTAGAATCTACTATGCTTCCATTGAAATAAAAAAGCAGGAGTGGCAATCATGACTTCAGGCAAAGCAAAAGCAAAAATTAATGAAAAGAGATAAGCATAGAAACTACATTTTGCTAGAAGGTACTATAGACAGTGAAGTGATATCAATATTAAACAGATATGCAACAAATGGTATAGCATGTAAATTCTTAAAAGAATATTAAATGAGTTCATTTAATACAGGAGGAAATAGACAATAAAATTATTTTAGTGGAAGATCTCAACTTTTTCCTATCAGAACTAGATAAATTTAACAAAAAAAGTTAGGTAGATGAATAGATTTTTCAGAAAAGTTAGAAATGATAGATGTCTGGAGAAAACTGAATGAACTAGAAAGAAATATACTCTTTTTTATTGGTGGTAGATGGCATCTACACAGAAATTGACCATGTATTAGGTCATAAAAACCTCACAGCCAAATGCAGAAAAGTAGAAATTTAAATGCATCTTTTCCAAGCCATAATACAATAAAAATTACATTTAATAAAGGGCCAAAAATTAATTGGAAACTAAATAATCTAATCCTAAAGAATGAGTATATCAAAGAATAAATCATAGGAACAATAATTTCCTAAAAGAGAATGAAAACTTGCCAAAATTTTGGGAAAACTTGTATCTCTAAAAATTTACATCAACAAAATAAAGATCAGATCAGTGAATCAGATGTGCAACTAAAAAAGCTAGAAAAAACCCCATTGTAAATTCCCAATTAAATGCCAAATTGAAAGTTAAAAGAGAGAATAATAAAACTGAAAGAAAATCATTGAACTAATAAATAAGACTAGGAGCTGGGTTTTTGGGGGAGAGGAGACAATAAAATAGATAAACCATTGATTAATTTGATTTGAAAAAAGAAAGAAAACCAAATTACTAGTATAAAATAGTGAAAAGTGTGAATTCACCACCAATGAAGAAGAAATTAAAGGAATTACTGGGAGCCTAACTATATGCCAATAAATCTAACAATCTAAGTAAATGGATGAATATTTACAAAAATATAAATCACCTAGATTAACAGAAGAGGAAATAGAATACCTAAATAACCCTATCTTAGGGGGGGGAAAAGTCAAATAAGCCATCAATGAGCTTCCTAAGAAAAAATCTCCAGGACCATGTGAATTCTACCAAATATTTAAAGAACAATCAATTCCAATACTATATAAATAATTTGGAAATAGACAAAGAAAGAATTCTACCAAATTTCTCAATATCTCACAGCATATACTAAGATAAGATTGAAATGGATACATGATTTAGACATAAGGGTGATATTACAGACAAATTAGGGGAGCAATGAAACAGTTTACCTGTCAGAGGGAAGAATTTATGACCAAATAAGAGATAGAGAGTATTTTGGTACATGAAAAGGATAATTTTGATTACATTAAAATAAAGAGTTTACATAAAACAATCAGCCATGATTAGAAAAAAAGCCGAAAACTTGGGGGAGGGGAGAAATTTTATACTACATCTCTCTGAAAAGGACCTTATTTATCAAATATATAGAGAGCAAATCAAATTTATAAGAATACAAGTCAGTCTCCAATTGATAAATGGTCAAAGGATCAAAGGATATGAAGAGTCAGTTTTCAGATGAAGAAATCAAAGCTATCTATTGTCATAGATAATATGACTGCTCTAACTCATTATTGATTAAAGGATTGCAGATTAAAACAACTTTGAGGTCTCATTTCTCACCTTTCAGATTGGCTAATAGGAAGAAAATGACAAATGACAAATGATGAAAGGGATATGGGAAAATTGGAACACTAATGCATTGTTGATAGAGTTTTGAACTGATTTAACCATTCTGGAGAAGAATTTGGAACTCTGCCCAAAGGCCTACAAAATTATGCATATTCTTTGACCCCAAAATACCACTACTAGGCCTGTATCCCAGAGATCAAAGAAGGAAAAGGACTTTTATGAATGAAAAACATTTATAGCATCTCTTTTTGTAGTGGCAAAGAATTGGACATTAAAAGGATATCCATCAATTAGAAAATGACTTAACAAGTTATAGTAAATGATAGTGATAGAATACTACTGAGTTATAAGAAATGATGAACAAGCTGGTTTCAGAAAAACCTGGGAAGATTTATATGAATTGATACCAAGAGAAGTGAGCAGAACCAGAACTGTGCACAATAACAGCAATATTGTATGATGATCAACTGTGAATGATTTAGTTATCCTGATTAATATAATGCTGTTAGACAATTCCAAAGGACTTACAATAAGAAATACTATCTAATCCAGAGAAAGAACAAATGACAAATGGATGCAAAAGGAAGACTACTCCTTTTTTTTAACTTTTTTTGATCTCTTTTTTTTTCACAAAATGACTAATATGGAGATATGTTTTGCATGATATGTATAATAAATTACTTGCCTTATCATTGAGGGAGGAGGGAAAGGATGGAGAGAAGTAATTTGAGAATCAAAATTTTATAAAACAAATGTTGAAATTGTTTTTATATGGAACTAGAAACAAATTTTGAAAAAAAGTTCAAAAGGTAAACATGAACATTTTTTCCCTCAGTGTTGTTCTTAGCTTCTGTTTTCTTAGTGTTGCTGTGGTTTTGACTGACAGAAGAGCAGAAGTATCCTCCTAGGCTATGTTTTTTCCTAGGAAAAGATCCCTGACAATTTGCCCTGTAGAAAATGATTATATAAAGGTTATAATTCAACAGAGAACCAGCAGATGGAAAATACTGTGTGGAAGACACCCCAGCAAAAGACAAGAGAAGCTCACAGTTAAGTAGAGAAAGCAGCAGCGTAAGTGATATCAATAGAACAGCAGATGACAAAAAAAGCGGCACGTGACAGCTCTGTTAGGGAAGTACCAAGTGGCAATTATGAAGGCAGAGAACTGTTCTTGTAGGAACCCAACCTTAAAAGCATAAGTTGTCTCCCACTGAAAGTGTGGGAAGTTTTTGGAGAGAATGTCCCTGTATAGGGAGAGGTATAGATGTCCTTGTCATTTATCCAGTTATTCTATTTTAATTGTGTCTTTTGCTTCAAATTCATTTATACTCTTTCATCACGTAAACGAAACATCAATTTTGCTCATGGAATGTGGTTTTAAGTACATTCTTATTAAAATGTGTTTTGGAATCTGGATATAGTTTTCCTGGGACTATGTTTGATGGAGGCTACCCAACGTATCACAGAATCTTAGAGTTTGAAGAGACTTTAGAGGGTATAAAACCATAACCGAATATGAATCTTTGGCATCTCCAACAAGTGACAATTCAGATTGTACTTGAAAACTTCCTCTAATGGTGAATGCACCACCTCATGAAGCAGCCCATTCCATGTTGGGACTGCTCTGAGTATCCAAAGCTTTTCCTCATATCAAACCAAAACCTGCTTCTGGGCAATTTTCTCTTGGGTAAGTTATTGCTCTTCTTTGCATTTGTCACATTATTTGATTGAATACTTTAAATCAACAATTATCTTAATTCATCTTTTTATCCCTAGTTCAGTACAGCACATTGCACATAAAAAATAGTAAACTGAGTTGAAATTACTTGTTTTATTCATTTGGGAGATATTTGATTGCTTGGTTTGTCAGTCGATAGTTGGTTATTCAGTTTACTGTAGGTACAGCAGTCAGTTGGTTTCCACATCAGATTGATCAGTGGATTATTATCATTATAGATTAAATTGTGGGAAAATTGCTTTGTAAATAAATCTTTTAGTTGTATGTTTGAGTAATTAGACCCCTGTTTCCCAATTTGTTGTTTCCCTTCTGATTTTGACTACAATGTTTTTTGTTTGTACAAAAGCTTTTTAGTTTAATATAATCAAAACCATTTAATTTACATTTTGTAATTTTCTCTAGCTCTTGCTTGCTTTTAAAATTTTTCCCTTCCCAGAGATCTGACAAGTATACTATTCTGTGTTCACTTAACTTATTTATAGTTTCCCTCTTTATTTTCAAGTCATTCACCCACTCTGAATTTATCTTGGTGTAGGGTGTGAGATGTTGATCTAAAACTAATCTCTCCCATATTGTTTTCCAAATTTCCCAGCAGTTTTTGTCAAATAGTGGATTCATGTCCCAAAAGTTGGGCTCTTTGGGTTTATCATACACTGTCTTGCTGAGGTTATTTTCCCCAAGTCTATTCCACTGATCTTCCCTTTTGTCTCTTAACCAGTACAAAATTGTTTTGATGACCACTGCTTTATAGTAAAGTTTTAGATCTGGTACTGCTAGTACTCCATCCTTCACATTTTTTTTATCATTTCCCTTGATATTCTTGATCTTTTGTTCTTCCAAATGAACTTTGTTATAGTTTTTTTTCTAATTTAGTAAAAAAGTTTCTTGGTAGTTTAATAGGTATGGCACTGAATAAGTGAATTAATTTGCATAGGATTGTCATTTTCATTATGTTAGCTCCTCCTACCCACAAGCAATTAAAGTTTTTCCAACTGTTTAAATCTAGTTTTAATTGTGTGGAAAGTGTTTGTAGTTGTGTTCATGTAATTCCTGTGTTTGTCTTGGAAGGTAGATTCCTAAGTATTTTATATTGTCTAGGGTGATTTTGAATGTAATTTCTATTTCTAACTCTTGCTGCTGGGATGTTTTGGAAATATATAGAAATACTAATGATTTATTTGGGTTTATTTTGTATCTTGCAACTTTGCTAAAATTGTTGATTGTCAGATTTTTTGTTATAAAGGTTTTTTTCCCAATTTGTTACTTCCCTTCTAATTTTAGTTACATTGGTTTTGTTTGTACAAAACCTTTTTCATTTAATGCAATCAAAATTATTCATTTTACATTTTGTAATTTTTTCTAAGTCTTACTTGGTCTTAAAATCTTTCCTTTCCCAAAGATCTGAGAAGTATACTATTCGGTGTTCACCTAAATTACTTATAGTTTCCTTTTTTATATTCAAATCATTCACCCATTCTGAATTTATCTTGGTATAGGGTGTGAGATGTTGATCTAAACCTAATCTCTCCCATAATGTTTTCCAAATTTCCCAGCATTTTTTGTCAAATAGTCGATTTTTGTCCCAAAAGCTGGGGTCTTTAGGTTTATCATAGACTGTCTTGCTGACTTCACTTGCCCCAAGTCTATTCCACTGATCCTCCATTCTATCTCTTAGCCAGTACCATATTGTTTTGATGACCACTGCTTTATGGTACAGCTTAAGATCTGTTCCTGCTAAGCTACCTTCCTTTACATTTTTTTTTCATTATTTCCCTTGATATTCTTGATCTTTTGTTCTTCCAAATGAACTTTGTTATAGTTTT
Organism: Gracilinanus agilis; assembly: GCF_016433145.1. Classification (NCBI taxonomy): domain Eukaryota; kingdom Metazoa; phylum Chordata; class Mammalia; order Didelphimorphia; family Didelphidae; genus Gracilinanus; species Gracilinanus agilis. Next base: position 437,553,775 of record NC_058131.1, read on the forward strand.
TTCTAATTCAGTAAAAAAAGTTTCTTGGTAGTTTAACTGGTATGGCACAAAATAAGTAAATTAATTTGGGTAGGATTTTCATTTTTATTATGTTAGCTCATCCTACCCATGAGCAATTAATGTTTTCCAATTATTTAGATCTAGTTTTAATTGTGTGGAAAGTGTTTTGTAGTTGTGTTCGTATAATTCCTGTGTTTGTCTTGGCAGACAGATTCCTAAGTATTTTATATTGTTTAGGGCAGTGATAGGCAAACTTTTTAAAGAGGGGGCCAAAGGAAAGGAAATGCTCATCTCTCAGTCTGTTTCTAAGGCAACTCTTTTTAATTTTCATTGTACTGTATCCTACTCATTGTATTTGTCAGATTAGAAATAATGTCTCATGGCCAGATAGAACATTTCAGGGGGCTGCATCTGGCCCACAGACCATAGTTTGCCCATCACTGGTCTAGGATGATTTTAAATGGAATTTCTCTTTCTAACTCTTGTTGCTGTGATGTGTTGGAAATATATAGAAATGCTGATGATTTATGTGGGTTTATTTTGTATCCTGCAACTTTACTAAAGTTGTTGATTATTTCCACAAGCTTTTTAGTTGATGCTCTAGGATTCTTTAAGTACACCATCATATCCACAAAGAATGATAACTTGGTCTCCTCATTGCCTATTTTTAATACCTTCAATTTCTTTTTCTTCTCTAGTTGCTACTGCTAGTGTTTCTAGTACCATGTTAAATATTAGAGGGGATAATGCATCCTTCACTCCTGATCTTATTGGGAATGCTTTTAATTTATCCCCATTGCAGATGATGCTTGGTGATGGTTTTAGATATATACTATTTTAAGAAAAGGCCCTTCTATTCCTATACTTTCTAGTGTTTTAAATAGGAATGGGTGTTGTATTTTGCCAAAGACTTTTTCAGCATCTATTGAGATAATCATGTGATTTTTGTTGGTTTGCTTGTTGGTCTGGTCAATTATGTGAATGGTTTTCCTAATATTGAACCATCCTTGCATTCCTGGTATAAATCCCACTTGATCATAATGAATAACCCTTGTGATCACTTGCTGGAGTCTTTTTGCTAGTATTCTATTTAAGATTTTTGCATCTATGTTCAGTAAGGAGATTAGTCTGTAGTTTTCTTTCTCTGTTTTTGGTCTGCCTGGCTTTGGGATCAGTACCATATTTGTGTCATACAAGGAACTTGGTAGAACTCCTTCTTTGCTTATTATGTCAAATAGTTTGTATAGTATTGGGATTAATTGTTCTTTCAATGTTTGATAGAATTCACTTTTGAATCCATGTGGTCCTGGAGATTTTTTCTTAGGGAGTTCTTTGACGGCTTGTTCAATTTCTTTTTCTGATATTAGATTATTTAAGTATTCTATTTCTCCTGCTGTTAATCTAGGCAATTTATATATTTGTAAATATTCATCTATATAAGCTAGATTTCCATATAATTGGGCAAAATAGTTTTTAATGATTGCCTTAATTTCCTCTTCATTAGAGGTGAGGTCTCCCTTTTCATCTTTAATACTATTTATTTGGTTTTCTTCTTTCCTTTTTAAAATTATATTGACAAGTACTTTGTCAATTTTATTTGTTTTTTCAAAGTACCAGCTTCTGGTCTTATTTAATAATTCAATAATTCTTTCACTTTCAATTTTATTAATTTCTCCTTTAATTTTTAGGGTCTCTAATTTAGTTTTCATCTGGGGATTTTTAATTTGTTCTCTTTCTTGTTTTTTAATTTGCATGCCCAATTCATTGACCTCTGTCCTTCCTAATTTCTTAATATATTCATTCAAGGATATAAATTTCCCCTGAATAATGCTTTGGCTCCATCCCAGAAATTTTGATAGGATGTCTCATCATTGTCATTATCTTCAATGAAATTATTGTTTCTATGATTTGTTCTTTAACTAGCCAATTTTGGAGAATCATATTATTTAATTTCCAATTAATTTTTGGTTTGCCTCTCCATATACACTTACTATTCATTATTTTATTGCATTATAATCTGAAAAGGTTGCATTAATTATTTCTGCTCTTTTGCACTTATTTGCCATGCTTTTATGCCCTGTACATGGTCAATCTTTGTGAATGTACTATGTGCAGCTAAAAAGAAGGTATTTTCCTTTTTGTCCCTATTTATTTTTCTCCACATATCTATTAACTCTAATTTTTCTAAGATTTCATTCACATCTCTTACCTCTTATTTATTTTTTTGTTTGATTTATCTATATCTGATAGAGGAAGGTTCAGGTCTCCCACTAGTATAATTTTTTTTATCTATTTCCTCCTCGAGCTCCACCAATTTCTCCTTTAGAAATTTGGATACTATACCATTTGGTGCATACAAGTCGAGTACTGATATTTCCTCATTGTCTATACTGCCTTTTATCAGGATGTAATTACCTCTCCTATCTCTTTTAACTAGATCTATTTTTACTTTGACTTTGTCAGATGTCATAATTGTGACTCCCTTCTTTTTCTCAGTTGATGCCCAATAGATTTTGTTCCAGTCTTTTACCTTTACCCTGTAAAGAAACAAGCCCTTGAGGAGGAGACTAGGTCAAAAGGAAGTTACAAATAAAAAAATAGGATGGAGGGAAATGCACAGCTAGTAATTATAACAGTGTACGTGAATGGGATGAACTCACCCATAAAATATAAGAAACTAGCAGAATGAATTAGAAAGCAGAAGCCAACAATATATTGTTTATAAGAAACACTCTTGAAACAGAAAAAGATACCCATATATTTAATTTTCCTAAACCCTTATTTTCCTGCTTAGAATTAGTACTGTGTATTGGTTCCAAGGCAGAAGAATAGTAAGGATTAAGCAATGGAAGAATGGGGAAAATTTATTAGTAATCAGCAGAAACACCAATAAAGTCTCCAAATCAATAATAGGCTTATTGAGAGAGGGCTGGTCTCACAATAAAGCCAGACTCTGATCAAGACCAAGACCAAAACCAAATACCCTGAGCCTTAGGAGATGGCCTTTTTTTAATGCACAGAAATCTGATGACACAGCATCAGATTAAAGACAGAAAATACATTTAAAATTAAAATTGGATGAACATAAATCCTCCACATGGGCAGGTCTTAATTAATGACCCAAGTGCTGCATAAGCTAGAAAGTACATAAATCATCACTATGGGTAGTAACTAATATCTATTATTATGACTGACCTCTGCAATAAGGGGTCAGGGTCTGATTTTTTTTTTTTGCTGACAATTTCTGTTAATGTCAAGAGTCAGCTGCCAGATCAATGACATAAGTCATTGCACCTAGCATATAGACATCCTATATTCCTGATTGACTGTCTTATGTCAGGCACCCAAAGACAGCTCTCCACCTCCCTCCTGACTATCTTATGTCATACATGTAGCAGGGTGTAGTGGACTTGATAGAAACTTTTGAGTTACAGGCTTAAGGTCAAAGTGCCTGTCAGCAAGATTTAATACCACCCTAAGCTGTATTTTTCTTAGCTAATGCTTATAATTCATATGAAGAAAACTATATTATTTGTGTTATAAGAATAATCATAAAGGTTAATACTATTATAATCATAAAATGGTATATGGGGTTTCACATTTACAGAGGTTAAGTGATTTGCCCAGAGTCACATAGCTAGAAAGTATCTGAGGCAAGATTTGAAACCAGAATGTCCTGTCTCTAGGCCTGATTCTCAATCCATTGAGCCATCTAGATGTACCCCCTCCCCTCCCCAAGACTTAAAATAAGGGGTTGGAGCAGAATCTATTATACTTTGACTAAAGTTGAAAAAATGGGGGTACCAATCATGATGTCAGACAAAATAAAGAAAAATCAGATCTAATTAAAAGAGATAATCAGTGAAATTACCCTTTACTGAAAGAAACCATAGACAAGGAATTAATATCAATGCTAAATAGATAAGCACCAATTGGTATTGGATCCAGATTCTTGAAGGAAAAGATAAGTATTATAGGAAGAAATAGACAGTAATACTATAAAAGGAGTTTCAATTTACTAGTCTTTCCAACACATTGCTTATGCCCTCATATGAATGGTTTTTTTTTTGTTTTGTTTTGTTTTTTTTTATCCTGGGACTCCATTCTAGGAGCATAGGGCCACAACCAGTAGGCAATGGGTCGCTCAGGGTCACCCAGCTGGAAACCTAGGACCTTTCGTCTCTAGGCCTGGCTCTCAATCCACTGAGCTAGCCCAGCTGCCCCTACTTTAGGTTGCAGTTTCTTTAGCAGATGTAGTTTTTACAGGGTGGGGTTGCTAAACCCACGCCCAACCCTCCTCCTTTTTTCATCCGGGCTAGGGACCGTCTTTAGCCCAGGAGTGGTAAGGGTGGGCAATAGGGGTCAAGTGACTTGCCCAAGGTCACACAGCTAGAAGTGTCCGAGGCCGGACTTGGACCTAGGACCTCCAGTCTCTAGGCTTGGCTCTTAATCCACTGAGCCACCCAGCTGCCCCCATATGAATGTAATGGAATATTATTGTGCTGTAAGAAATTATGAAGGTGGCAGTTACAAGAAAACCTGGAAGGATCTATATGAAGTGATGCAAAGTGATATGTGCAGAACCAGGAGGAGGATGTATGCAGTAACAACATTATAAAGATAATCAGTTGTGAAAGAATGAGTAGTTCTGATAAATACAATGATACACCACAATTCTCAGGGGCTTATGATGGACTCAACATGCAGACCAAAGCATATTCTTATTCTTTTTCTTTTTTTAATAACTGTGAAGTACTTAGCACAATTCTTGGCACATAATAAGCATAAACAGACCTTTCCCAACATAACGACCCTAACTTATTGCTTGAATATATGTAGTATATGTATTATATTATATATGTATTATATATTATATTGAACATATATATTTATGAGAAGGATGGTTCTAAAGGCACAAGATCATCATAAATGACAATTGAAGAGATTCTAAATGAAGAGATTCAGGACTGAATCCATACTGTATATGCTGGAAGTACATTTTTGAATAAAAGTTTTAAAATATGTAGACAAAAAATGTATTGAGAGTTCCTTACCTCTTGATGCAACTTATTCCATTTTTAGACAGTATTATTAGGAAGTTTTTCTTCACACCAAGTCTAAATTTGCCTCCTTGCAACTTCTACGCAATTGCTTCTGATTCTTCCCCTAATTCCCTCAAAATAAGTCTCTTCCATATGATAACTTTTTGGAAGCTGAAGACAGCTGTCGTCCTTCCCTAAGTCTTCTCTTCTCCAGACTAAACATTCGTTTTCTTCTATCAGTCCTTAGTAGAGCTGGCTATATATTCTGTAATTAGCCATCAGACTGTGCCTTTCCTGCTCTACAACTCTGAGATCTGATGATGCAGGATAAAATTTTGAGTCAAAAAAACCTAGGCTCAGTCCCTAACTCTGTCACTTACCATCTGTCTGACCCTGGACATGCCAGTCCTTTCTGGGCCTTAGTTTATCCATCATAAAAATGGGGAGGATAATCCTTTTCCTTTCTCCTCCCAGTTCCTAAGCCTAGAGGGGACATTTGAGCTTTAGACTATTGATTATAGAAGAAGAAGAAGAAGAAGAAGAAGAAGAAGAAGAAGAAGAAGAAGAAGAAGAAGAAGAAGAAGAAGAAGAAGAAGAAGAAGAAGAAGA
>NC_058131.1:437569361-437586264 GCF_016433145.1 Gracilinanus agilis
GAAGGAAGGAAGGAAGGAAGGAAGGAAGGAAGGAAGGAAGGAAGGAAGGAAGGAAGGAAGGAAGGAAGGAAGGAAGGAAGGAAGGAAGGAATCGAGATGTGAGATAGCATGGCATAGTGGGAAAAGTTCTTAACAGTCATGAGAGACCTGGATTTAAATTCTGACTATAGACAGACATAGATCAAAGAATCATAACTGAAAAGGACCATAGAGAGTCTCTGGTTCATTGCTAAATTTCATGATTTAGGAAACTGAGACACAGAGAGATTAAATAATTTGCCCAAGTACAGAAAAGAAGTGAGTAGCAGAGAGAACATTTGAACCAAGGGAGTTTCACTCAAAATTGCTCTTCAGAAACAAGGCTGAGACAGAGATACAAGCTTCTCTTAGATTTCAGGGATCTTATAACCCTGAAGGACACAAAAGGGTACTGAGAACTCAGCAAGATGAATGTATATATGAATGTGTATATATAAATGTTAATGTGTATATATGGTGTTTTCATAAATGGATATATGTGTGTATGTGCTCTGTGTGTATGTCGGTACTTTTATCAGTATGAATGTTTTTTAAAAAAAATTTCTGTGGTTGCCTCAATCAATTTCTTCATATTTATGTATCTTTCTACATTAACATCTGTGAGCACCTGCCCAAGCCTGAGTCCGATTATCAGACTACATGTTTCTGTCTGTGTCAGTCTCTGTATATGTGTGTCTGCATATGATGACTACCTAAACTTAGGGTGTCTGCCTGAGTGAGTTTGTATCTTTATATTTATATATATGCCTATGTGTATGCCAATGTAGGCTAATTTTCCCTGAGCGTGTCTCTGTTTATTCATGTTGTCCTAGTTGATGAAATGCAATTGTGCATTTTCCCATTTCTCTATGTGCCTGTCTGTCTGTCTGGTTGCACTGTGTGTGGTACATGGTGTGTGTCCATCCATGTGTATGTGGTCTGAACTTGGCCCTGCCAGCTGAAGGTTTCTGACAGCCTTTTGGGCTGGCTTGTTTCCAGGTGGGGGTCAGGGAGGGGGGCTGCAGAATGTCTGTCTGTCAGACAGTTATGGTTATGGGGGCACTGGGGATTCAGGATCCATAAAGTCCCTAACCCTGCCCATATAAGGCCTTGGGAAGGGTTGACCCTGGCTTCAACATGTTCCCAGTGAGGTAGGGAGCTCCAGAAGGGCTGAATTCTCTAAAACAAACAGCATTGGATTTGTTATATGATTCCCTTGAGAGGGGGAAGGGTGGATTAGACAGAGGTCCTAAAGAGCTTTCATCTGGGCAACTGGAGGGCCTTGAAGACTGGGGACTGAGGCTAGGCACAAATTCTGAGAAAACATAAAAATAATAAACAATACTTATTTAAAACCATGAGAAAGTATTATCTGCAATGGAGATAAATTAGATGCCTTCCCAATAAGATCAGGAGTGAAACAGGGATACTCATTATCACCACTACTATTTAATATTGTACTAGAAATGCTAGCAGTAGCAATTAGAGAAGAAAAAGAAATTGAAGGGATCAAAATAGGCAATGAGGAAACTAAACTATCACTCTTTGCAGATGATTTGATGGTATACCTAAAGAATCCAAAAAAAATCAACTAAAAAGCTAGTAGAAATAATCAATAACCTTAGCAAAGTTGCAGGGTACAAAATAAATCCACATAAATCATTAGCATTCCTATATGTTTTCAACAAAACTGAATAGCAAGAGTTAGAAAGAGAAATTCAATTTAAAACCACTCCAGACAATATAAAATACCTGGGAATCTACTTACCAAGACAAATTCAGGAATTAGATGAACATAACTACAAAACACTCTTCACACAAATGAAACTAGATTTAAACAATTGGAAAAACATCAATTGCTCATAGGTAGAATGAGCTAATATGATAAAATGACAATCCTGCCTAAATTAATTTACTTATTCAGTGCTATACCTATCAAAGGTATCAAATGGTAGAAAACACTTTTTTATAGAATTAGAAAAAATTGTTACAAAGTTCATCTGAAAGAGCAAAAGATCAAGAATACCAAGGGAACTAATGAAAAAATGTAAAGGATAGCTTTACCAGCTCTCAAACTATACTATAAAGCAGTGATCATCAAAATAATCTGGTTAGAGATAAAAGGGTAGATCAATGGAATAGATGAGGCAAATGACAGTAGCTAGATAGTATTTGATAAATCCAAAGATCTCAGCTTTGGGGACAAGAACTCACTATTTGACAAAAACTGCTGGAAGAATTAGAAAACAGTATGGGAGAAATTAGGTTTAGATCAACCTCTTACACCCTATACCAAGATTAACTAAGAGTAGGTAAATGACTTAAATATAAAAAGGGAAATCATAAACAAATTAGGTGAACATATAATAGTAAACCTGTCAGATCTATGGGAAAAGAAGGAATTTAAGACCAAGCAGGAGATAAAGAACACTATGAAATGTAAAATGAATAATTTTGATTATATTAAATTTAAAAGTTTCTGTACAAACAACACCAATGCAACCAAAATTAAAAGGGAAGCAACAAATTAGGGAAAAAATTTTATAACAAAATTCTCTGACAAAGGTCTCATTTCTCAAATTTATAAGGAGCTAAGGCAATTGTACAAAAAATCAAGCCATTCCCCAATTGACAAGTGATCAAGGGTCATGAATAGACAGTTTTCAGATAAAGAAATCAAAATTATCATGAAAAAGTGTTCTAAATATCTCATAATTAGAGAAATGCAAGTTAAAACAACTCTGAGGTACCACTTCACACCTAGCAGATTGGCCAATATGACAGTAAAAGAAAATAATAAATGTTGGAGAGGTTGTGGCAAAATTGGGACATGTATTGCTGGTGGAATTATGAACTAATCCAACCATTCTGGAAGGCAATATAGAACTATTCCCAAAAGGCTTTAAAAGACTGCCTGCATACCCTTTGATCTAGCAATACCACTACTAAGTTTGTACCCTAAAGAGATAGGAAAAATACTTGTACAAAAATATTTATAGCCACACTCTTTGTGGTGGCAAAACATTGGAAAATGAGGGGTTGTCCCCCGACTGGGAAATGGCTAAACAAATTGTGGTATATGATGATGATGGAATATTATTGTGTTGTAAGGAATGATGATCTGGAGGATTTCTATGTGAACTGGGAGAATCTCAATAAAATGATGTAGAGCAGGGGTCGGCAACCTTTTTGTCCGTGAGAGCCATAAACGCCACATTTTTTAAAATGTAATTTCATCAGAGCCATACAGTGCTCACAGTGTGCGCTCCTATAACGGCGCCTGAAAAAAATTGACTTTATGGCTCCTGCAGAAAGAGCCAGATATGGCTCGAGAGCCATACGTTGCCGACCCCTGATGTACAGTGAAATGAGCAGAACCAGGAAAACATTGCACATAGGAAGTAAAGCATTGTGGATCAATCCAAAGTAATCGATTTTGCTACTAGTAGCAATGCATCAAGTCAGGACACTCCTGAAGGACTTATGGGAAAGAATGCTAACCATATTGAGAGAAAGAACTTTGGGAGTAGAAATATAAAAGAAAAACATATGATATCACTTATCACATGTATGTATGAGTATATGATTTGAGGTTTAGGCTTTAAAAATTGCTCTATATCAAAAATGAATAATATGGAAATAGGTATCAAGTGATAACATTTGTACAATCCAGTGGAATTGCTTGTCAGCTCTGGGAGGGGGGAGAAAAAAAGGGAGGGAAAGAAGATGAATCATGTAAACATGGGAAAATATTAAAAAATTAAAATTTAAAAAAATTCTGAGGAAATCTTGTCTGTTCCACCTTTGGTCTGTATACAAGCTTCTGCCAAGGATAAGTCACTATGTAGCTGGTTCCTTCTTGCACAGACTTTATCTTCATTCAACATGGCAAGCCCTTATTAAGAACTTATCGGGCAGCTGGGTAGCTCAGTGGATTGAGAGCCAGGCCTAGAGACGGGAGGTCCTAGGTTCAAATCTGACCTCAGACACTTCCCAGTTGTGTGACCCTGGGCAAGTCACTTGACCCCCATTGCCTAGCCCTTATCACTCTTCTACCTTGAAGCCAATACACTGTATTGACTCCAAGACAGAAGGTAAGGGTTTAAAAAAAAAAAAAGAACTTATCACGTTCAGGACACTATAATTGGTAATAATTATAGTCTTTGACATTAAAGAATTTATAATTAGTAATAATCACAGTCTTTTTCATTAAGGAATTTATAATCAGTAACAATCATAGTCTTTGTTATTAAGGAATTTATAAATTAATTGGGAGTAAATAAATATGTTACAGAGAAAAGTGAAATAAGGTGAAAAAATAGATGCAAGCAAAATTCTCTAGAAAAATTTAATAATGAAAAGACAATAGATGTTAATAATTAATGTTAGGTGGTTATAGAAGTATTGACATAGTAATGCATTGTTGGTAGAACTGTGAATTGGCCCAACTATCCAAAGTAGTGATCTTAATTATGAGAGACAATGACACAAATAAAAAACTCTTTAATCCAGAGAGTCCTCTGCTAGCTAATACTACAAAGAAGCAAATGTTAAAACAAAACATTCCACAAAAACCACTATGTTCATCATACCACATTTTCTGGTGGCAAAGAAATAATAAATAATCAAAGTATTGATTGGAATCAAACTATTGGCTGAGAAATGGTCAAACAAATTGTATGGAAATAGTGGAAATATAACTGTGCTATAAGAAATTATGAATAGGATGACTATAAAGAAACATGGGAATGCAAAGCGAAATAAATGGAACTAAAAGAATAACACACAGTGACTACAGCAATGTAATATGTCAGCTAATTTTGTTCAACGGTATTTTTCTCTTTTTATCTTATTAAGGAATGACTCTCTGGGAAAGAGGAGAGAAATATATTGGGAATATAAGTGATATAAAAACAAAATAGATCTATAAAAATTTATTGACAGAAACAGAAAACCTTCAAGTTTAAAATGACAGAGCACAAACTACCTTGGTATGTTGTATACAAGGCCCATGGGGAACAGAACTGACACATATTAGCGAACCAAAGATAGTCATTACTCCATCATTATCAGCTGTAGAAGGTATATCCTTGTGCTTATCACTGAACAAAAATGAAATCAAGGACAAGTATATGTGTGTGTGTGTGTGTTATTTGCAGCCTAAAATTGGCTAATCCACCTTGAAGCTCGAAGAGAAACTGAGAATAGAGCTTGTTAATTGCCCAGATACTATAAATTAAGTTCTTACCAACTCAAAATACCTTTCCATCTTATAATTTGTGATAAACAAGGAGAGAAAAGCTGGAAATAGGCACTTTAGATCTTGAGAAGAGCAGATTTTAAAGGGTTGGGAGAAAACATAACTAAGATCTCATGGAACAGAGTAGAACTCAGCCCGGGAGACATGGGATGCTCTCAGTGAAATTCTGAAGATATAAAATGTAAAGAGTTCTGATGGGGTGGAGATTGGGAAGGAAGTTGTCTAAATAGGCCAAGGTGAATGCACAGGGAACTCACCAAACAACTCCAGTTTTTAAAGATACACATAGAAAATGGAAGCAAGAACGAATAACTAAGACTCAATATGAAAACACAGGACAGTTCCTAAAAATAGCATCAGAAGTACTAAAGCTCATGGGAGGAAGGAGGGAGAATTGGAGGGAGAATTGTGTGGGAGCCCAGTTTTATCTCAAGCACAGTCTTGTGTCTATGAATTGCCAGATCTCTTTTGCACTTGCTTTTCCTGTTTTTTAGATTATACGTGATCAGTAGCAAAATACATCACTCTGGTTGAGTCATTGTAAATATGGTGCTCTTTGCATTTTATTTTAATATGGTAAATTAAACAAAATATTAAGATGAAGAGATGTAAAAGCTATTTATACAGATGTCATGATTGGGTTGGATATTGTCTTGAATATAGCAGATTATATTGTGTGGGGTATAAAAAGAGGCTGTGTGATGAGTAAAGATAAAGGTGATTTTCACTAAATGTATATATTTAGCAAAACATGAATTTGAATGTCTAATTCTTTAATTCTTAGGTATCAACTGAAAGAGTGTTAAGATTAGCAAATCAGTTTAGGGTTGGCTGGTCCAATTTAAGGATTGTTTGAAATTAAACATTTTTTTGATCACCTGGCCTGCAGATGGTGTATTTTCTTTGACCATAGTTATAAAGTAGATATTATTTTAATACTTTCTTCCAGGTAAGGTACTTTCTGCTTTGAGGTAATTTCAATTGCTTGTTAAAGCCAGAAATGCCACTGATTTTCCATTTTATAAAATTTCATATTCATTCAAAATATCTGGAATTATTTCAGGAGAATTTACTATAAACTGGCATCATGGTGGGCAAAATGAGCTCATGTGCATCTACCAAATTGTAGGAATGACACACTCCATCAGGACTTTTTGTCATTGCTTTTGTGGATAGAACCTATGAATGTTCATTCATGTGCAACCATAATTCACCATAATATTATCAGTCAGACGAAGAAAAGGAGAAGGAATAAGGGAATGGAATGTCAAAGTTCTCCTGAACCTTTCCATAAGTTCTTCATAGATTAAAGCTAGTTTTACTATTTGGAATAGATTTCATGCTCCTAAGGGCCATTCATATTGTCATTTAGCTGATTTTTTAGGATGTTCCTAGAATATCCTTTAGAAAACTCATGTTTCTCTACTGCTCCTAATGATTGAGGATGATAAGAGCAGTGAACATGCTACTGAATTTGTAGAACTTTTCAAACCTCTTGTGAAATGAATCCCTTGATCATTATTGATGGAATCTCAAATCTTCGTACAGAGTCTCTCAACAATCTTTTTGTAACTGTCACAGAGAATACTTTAACAGTAGAATATTGATCAAGATTATATGCCATGCACCTATGATAGGTTGAATTGTTGAAGGAAAATTTGAAATATACCAATTAACCTCAACAATAACAATTTCTTTGCTCACTCGTTTTTCTCCTAGAGAGCATGTGAACAAGGTGAGGGAAAATTACTGTTAAGTGCAACCAAAGGACCACCTGAAGAGCACCACAGATGATCTCCATGCATAAGACATCCCACCAGCTTCCAGGCATTTTACTTTTTTCAGCTCTGGGGACCTGATGTTGCCCTTGCAAGATCTTTTAGGTCACATAGTGGATACTGGCAAATGGTAAAGAAACATAACAACTAAGTAGCCTGAGAGTCTTCCAAGGCATTTTCAGGAATAATCTCTTCGTTCATTCCACTTTAGTGAGCAACACAATTAGCTTTTTAAAAAATTTTTATTTATTTATTTAGAATATTTTTCATGGTTACATGATTCATACTCCTTCTCCCCTTCTACCTCCCCTACCCCATAGCCAAAGAGCAATTCAACTAGGTTTCACATGCATCATCAGTCAAGACCTATTTCCATATTATTAATATTTGCAGTAGAGTGATCATTTAGAATCTACATCCCCAATCATATCCTAATTGAACCATGTGATCAAGGAAATGTTTTTTCTTCTGTGTTTCTACTTCCACAGTTTTTTCTTTGGATGTGGATAGTGTTTTTTCTTATAAGTCCCTTAGAATTGTCCTCTATCATTGCATTGCTGCCAGTAGTCCATTACATTTGATTGTGCCATAGTGTAACAGTTTCTGTATACAACATTCTCTTGGTTCTGCTTCTTTCGCTCTGTATCAGTTACTGAAGGTCATTCTAGTTCATGTGGAATTCTTCCCAGTTCATTATTATTTTCAGGACAATAGTATTCCATCACCAACAGATACCACAATTTGTTTGTCCATTCCCCAATTGAAGGACATCCCCACATTTTCCAATTTTTTGCCACCACAAAAAACAAGGTTATAAATGCTTTTGTACATGTGTTTCTCCTTATTATATCTTAGGGGTAGAAACTCAGCAGTGGTATGCCTGGATTAAAGAGCAGGCAGACATTTAAAGTCCTTTAGGCATAATTCCAAATTGTCTCCTGGAATGGTTGGATCAGTTTACAACTCTACCAGCAATGCATTAGTGTCCCCATTTTGCCACATGCCCTCCAACATTTATTACTTTCCTTTGCTGTCGTCTTAGCTAATCTGCAAGGTGTGAGGTGGTACCTCAGAGTTGTTTTGATTTGCATTTTTCTAATTACAAGAGATTTAGAACACTTTTTATGTGCTTATTGATGGTTTTGATTTCTTTATCTGAAAACTGCCTATTCTTGTCCCTTGCCCATTTCTCAGTTGGGAAATGGCTTGATTTTTTTGTACAATTGATTTAGTTCCTTATATATTTGAGAAATTAGACTGTGGCCAGAGGTTTTTGTTATAAAAATTTTTTTCCCAATTAATTGCTTCCTTTCTAATTTTGCATTGGTTTTGTTTGTACAAAACTTTTTAATTTAATGTAATCAAAATTATTCATTTTACATTTTGTGACATTCTCTATTTCTTGCTTGGTCTTAAATTTTTTTTTCCCCATAGATCTCACAGATATACTATTCTATGTTGACCTAATTTACTTACATTTTCCTTCTTTATATTTAGGTGGTTTACTCATTCTTAATTTACATTGATATAGGCTGTGAGATGTTGATCTGGACCTAATCTCTCCCATACTGGTTTCCAATTTTACAGCATATTTTGTCAAACAGTGGGTTCTTGTCCCAAAACCTGGGATCTTTGGGTTTATTGTACACTATCTTACTGAGGGCATTTACTTCCATTGATTCTCCCTTCTCTCTCTTAACTAGTACTAGTATTGTTTTGATAACCACTGCTTTATACTACAATTTAAGATCTGACACTGCTAGACCCCCATGCTTCACATTTTTTCATTATTTCCCTTGATATTCTTGATCTTTTGTTCTTCCAAATGAACTTTGTTATAATTTTTTCTAATTCAATAAAAAAGTTTCTTTGTAGTTTGATAGGTATGGCACTGAATAAGTAAATTAATTTGGATAGGATTGTCGTTTTTATTATATTAGCTCATCCTACCCATGAGAAATTGTTTTTCCAATTATTTAGATCTAATTTTAATTGTATGGAAAGTGTTTTGTAGTTGTGTTCAGATAATCCCTGTGTTTGTTTTGACAAATAAATTCCTAAATATTTTATATTGTCTAGAGTGGTTTTTAATGGAGTTGCTCTTTCTAACTCTTGCTGCTGAGTTGTATTGGAAATCTATAGAAATGATGATGATTTATGCGGGTTTATTTTGTATTCTACAACTTTGCTAAAGTTGTTGATTATTTCCACTAGCCTTTTAGTTGATTCTCTAGGATTCTTTAAGTAGACCATCATATGATCTGCAAAGAGTGATAGTTTAGTCTCCTAACTGCCTATTTCAATCCTTTCAATTCTTTTTCTTCTCTAATTGTTACTACTAGGGTTTCTGGTACAATGTTAAATAATAGAGGTGATAATGGGCATCCTTACTTCATTCCTGAACTTATTGGGAAGGCTTCTAACTTGTTCCCATTGCATATGATTCTTGTTGATGGTTTTAGATATATACTGTTTATTATTTTGAGGAAGGGCCCATCTATTCCTATACTTTCTCGTGTTTTCAATAGGAATGGGTATTGTATTTTGTCAAAGGCTTTTTCTGCATCTATTGAGATAATCATGTGATTTCTGCTGGTTTGGTTGTTGATATGGTCAATTATGAGGATGGTTTTCCTAATATTAAACCATCCTTGCATTCCTGGTATATATCCCACCTAATCATAGTGAATAATCCTCGTGATCATTTGCTGGAGTGTTTTTGCTATTCTATTTAAGATTGTTGTACCTGTGTTCATTAAGAAGATTGGTCTAGAGTTTTCTTTCTCTGTTTTTGGTCTGCCTGGCTTTGGAATCAGTACCATATTTGTGTCATAAAAGGAATTTGGTAAAACTCCTTCTTTGCTTATTTTGTCAAATAGTTTGTGTAGTGTTGGGATTAGTTGTTTTTAAATGTTTGGTAGAATTCACTTCTGAATCCATCTGGCCCTGGGGATTTTTTTCTTAGGGAGTTCTTTGATGGCTTGTTCAATTTCTTTTTCTGATATGGGATTATTTAAGTATTTTGTTTCCTCTTCTGTTAATCTAGGTAATTTATAATTTTGTAAATACTCATCCATATCCCCTACATTGCCATATTTATTGCCATACAATTGGGCAAAATAGTTCTTAATAATTACCTTAATTTCCTCTTCATTTGAAGTGAGGTCACCTTTTTTATCCTTGATACTCTTAATTTGATTTTCTTCTTTCCTTTTTTATTAGATTAACCAGTACTTTATCTATTTTATTTGTTTTTTTCAAAATATTTCTCATTTGCTTTTATCTGGAGTTTTTTTTAACCCTTAATCTAGGTGTATTGTCTCATAGGTGGAAGAGTGGTAAGGGTGGGCAATGGGGGTCAAGTGACTTGCCCAGGGTCACACAGCTGGGAAGTGGCTGAGGCCGGGTTTGAACCTAGGACCTCCTGTCTCTAGGCCTGACTCTCACTCCACTGAGCTACCCAGCTGCCCCTTATCTGGAGATTTTTAATTTGTTCTCTTTCTAATTTTTTAATTTGCATGCCCAACTAATTGACCTCTTTGCACTCTGATTTATTGATATTTGCACTCAGGGATATAAATTTTCCCCTGAGTACTGCATTGGCTGCATCCCATAGATTTTTATAACATGTCTTCTCATTGTCATTCTCTTCAATGAAATCATTAATTGTTTCCATGATTTGTTCTTTAACCAACCAATTTTGGAAAATCATATTATTTAATTTCCAATTAATTTTTGATTTACCTCTTACTAATTTACCCTTACTAATCATAATTTTAATTGCATTATTATCTGAAAAGTATGCATTTATTATTTCTGCTTTTTTGCATTTGCTTACAACTTTTTATGCCCTAGTATGTGGTCAAACTTTGTGAATGTACCATGTGCTGCTGCAAAGAAGGTATATTTCTTTTTGTCCCTATTCATTTTTCTCCATATATCCATTAACTCTAATTTCGTTAAGATTTCATTCATGTCTCTTACGTCTTTCTTATTTATTTTTCGGTTTGATTTATCTAGATCTGATAGAGGAAGGTTCAGGTCTCCCACTTTATAGTTTTACTATCTATTTCCTCCTTAAGATACCATTTGGTGAATACATGTTAAGTACTGATATTTCCTCACAGTCCATATTGCCTTTTATCAGGATGTAATTACCTTCCCTATCTCTTTTAACTAGATCTATTTTTAATTTGGCTTTGTCAGATAGCATGATTGAGACTCCTGCCTTCTTTTTCTCAGTTGATACCCACTAGATTTTGCTGCAGTCTTTTTACCCTGTGGATGTCTACCTGCTTCATGTGTGTTTTTTGTAGACAACATATGGTAGGATATTTGTTTCTGATCCATTCTGCTAACCACTTCCATTTTACGGGTGAGTTCATCCCATTCACATTCAGAGTTATGATTGCAACCTATATTTTCCCCATCATTTTGATTTCCTCCCCTGGTCTTGCCCTTTTGTCTTTCTCTATTTCCTTCTACATCAGTGTTATGTTTTTAATCAGTTCTCAAATTCCCCACCCTTATTTTACTTTCCTTCCCACTCCCTCCTTTCTTATTCCCCTCTAATTTTTCTTAATGGTCCCACCTTCCTCCCTTTCCCCTCCCTTTTGATACTCTCCACCCCTCTCCCCCTCTTGGTTTTCCCCTCTCAACTCCCTGTAGGGTAAGATAGAATTCTATACCCCAGTGGATCTAGCTGCTCTTCCCTCTCAGAATTGATTCCACTGAGAGTAAGGTTTAAGTATTACCTATTACCATTCTCTTCTTCTCCTTCTTATAGTCGTATTCTTCCCCTTCCCCTCTCATGCACCTCTTTATGTGGTATAAATTATCCTATTTTTCTTCTTCCTTCCAGTTCCTTTTGGTGTCATTTCTACTCCCACTCCTCCCCTTTTTTTACATATCATCTTAATCCACTTAGTACTCTAACCTCTGCCTTTGAATAATTCTTCTATCTATTATGATAGTGAAAACAGTGAAAACAGCTTTTGAGAGTTACAAATATCATTTTTCCTTATAGGAATATAATTTCACCTTACTGAAGCCCTTAAAAAATATTTTTCCCCTCTCTCTTGTTTACCTTTTTGTGTTTTTCTTGAATTTTGTATTTGGATGCCAAATATTCCATTTAGTTCTCGTCTTTTATTTAGAAATACTTGGATATCCTCTATTTTGTTAAATGCCCATACTTTCCTCTGGAAGTATATAGTCAGTTTTGATGGATAGATAATCCTTGGTTGTAGACCTAATTCTCTTGCCCTTCTGAATATCATTCCAAACCTTGAAGTCCTTTAGTGTGGAGGCTGCCAGATCCTGTGTAATCTTTGTTGGTGCTCCTTGATATCTGAATCGTCTCTTTCTGGCTTCTTGCAATATTTTCTACTTAGCTTGGAAACTCTTGAATTTGGCAATGACATTCCTCGGGGTTGTCTTTTGAGGATTTAATGTAGAGGGTGTTCTATAGACTCTTTTAATGTCTATTTTGCCATCTTGTTCAAGGATATCAGTTTTCTTGGATAATTTCTTGTAGTACAATGTCAAGACCTCTACTTTTCCCCAGGTTTTCCAGTAGATCAATGATTCTCAAATTGTCTCTCCTAGGTCTGTTCTCCAGGTCCGTTGTCATCTCATTGAGATATTTCATTTTCCTTCTATTTTGTCATTCTTTTGACTTTGCTTCATTAATTCTTGCTATCTTGTAAGATCATTAGCTTCTACTTGCCCAATTCTAGTCATTAAAGACTGGTTTTCCACTATGATCTTTTGATTTCTCTTTTTGGTTTGGTCTATCTTGTTTTTCATGGCTTCCAGCAGGTCAATTGTGGTCTCCAATTTCCTTATCACTTCATGTGATTTCTGCACTTCTTTTTCCAAGTGGGAGATTCTGTCTTTTAAACTGTTATTTTCTTTTTTAATTACTTGGATTTCTATTTCCTACTTTTCTTGCCAAGTTTCTTCTTTCTTACTTGGTTCTTGAATTCCTTTTTGAGTTCCTCAAAAGCTTGTGATCAATTTCTTTTGTTTTGAAAGCTTAGATCTGTTTGTCTATGTGTTGCTCTTTGCTATCATTTCTGTACTCTGCTGTTTTTTTCCATAGAATTTATCCAATGAGGGTGGCTTTTTCTTTTTCTTTTCTTTTTTTTTTATTATTTTTTTGTTTTCAGAAAAATTTTCCATGGTTCCATGATTCATGTTCTTTCTCTCTTCTCCCCCTCCCCATAGCTGATGCACATTTCCACAGGGTTTTACATGTGTCATTGTTCGAGACCTATTTCCATATTATTGATAGTTGTACTGGGGCGGACATTTAGAGTTTACATCCCAAATCATATCCACATCAACCTATGTGTTCAAGCATTTGTTTTTCTTCTGTGTTTCTACTCCCATAATTCTTCCTCTGAATGTGAATAGCATTCTTTCACATAAGTCCCTCAGAATTGTCCTGGATCACTGCATTGGTGATAGTAGTCCATTACATTCAACTATACCACAAATCTCTGTGTATAATGTTCTGGTTCTGTTCCTTTCACTCTGCATCAATTACTGGAAGTCATTCCAGTTCACATGTAATTCTTCCAGTTCATTATTCCTTTGAGCATAATAGAATTTCATTACCAGCAGATACTACAATTTGTTCAGCTATTCCCCAATTGAAGGGTATATCCTCGTTTTCCAGTTTTTTGTCACTACAAAGAATGCAGCTATAAATATTTTTGTACATGTCTTTTTCTTCATATTCTCTTTGGGGTATAACCCAACAGTAGTATGGTTGGATCAAAGGGCAGGCAGTCTTTTATTGTCCTTTGAGCATAGTTACAAATTGCCATCCAAAATGGTTGGATCAATTCACAGGTCCACCAGCAATGCATTAATGTCCCCATTTTGCCACATGCTCTCCAACATTTATTACTTTCCTTTGCTGTCATGTTAGCTAATCTGCAAGGTGTGACGTGGTACATCAGAATTTTGATTTGCATTTCTCTAATTACAAGTGATTTTTTGTTATAAAGATTTCCCCCCCAATTTGTTGCTTCCTTTCTAATTTTGGTTGCATTGATTTTGTTTGTACAAAAGCTTAATTTAATGTAATTTAGTTTAATGTAATCAAAATTATTTATTTTACATTTTGTAATATTTTCTAACTCTTGCTTGGCCTTTCCTTTCCCAGAGATCTGATATCTAATATTACTATTCTGTGTTTGCCTAATTTACTTATAGTTTCCTTCTTTATGTTCATGTCATTCACCCATTCTGAATTTATCTTGGAATAGATATATAGATATTGATCTAGATGCAATCTTTCTTCTTTCACTATTTCCTTCTACACCAGTGTTTTGTTTTTAATCAGTCCCCCTAATCCCCTCACTTATTTTACTTCCCTTTCTCTCCCCCTCCCTTCTTATTCCCTCCTTATTTTCTTTAGGGTCTTTTTACGCTACCTCCCACACACTCCCTCCCTAGTATTGCTTCCCTCCCCACCAGTCTGTTTGTTACCTTTTGTAATGAAGGTTGCTAGCAGAAGCCTTTGGTTTTTGCAAATTCAACTGTAAGCAGCCCTGGCAGTTAGTGGTTTTAGAATGTTCAGAAAGGCAGTTGAAGCCTGAGGCTATAAATAGTGCTGAAGTTCCAACTGAGGGGCTTTTGCCTTTTTGACTTCGGCATTGGCCTGTGCTGATTGTTTTTGGGACATTTGGACCTATCTGATTTCTCTGGACCTCTCCCTGATCTCTCCATTTACATCCCTGTTATTTCCCCTGAATTTCCCTTTGGGCCCTGGGAGGAAGGGTGGTTTGGGTGGTTGTACATTGTGGGTTTAGTTTCTGTAGGCAAATAGGACATCCTAGATCAAGCCACCCCTAATTTAGTGATTTGATAAATACTTTACTTCAAAGGCAGTCAAACCTTCCTGACTGGGAGAGCAGGCCTCTCTCAGTCTAACCCTCTCCTGTGACCCATCACCCAGCACCAGCCTTCTCCCTAGCAACAGTTATAAAAACCTAAAACCTCTTTCCCTCTGATTATCCCTGACATTAATAAATCCCCTTTGTTACCTACACAAAAGTCTCTGGTGAATCATTGTATTGAAGATTAAGTCAAAGGCTGAAGAAGGAAGGAATTACTATCTTTTATTTCCTGAGGGAAACCTAGACATCCATCTTGGGCAGGAAGTACCTAGTGGAGACTTCCTGTAGACATCAATTTCACTGGCAGGAAGTAGCCTTTGACTCCTCCCTCAAGGGACTTTAGAAATTAACAAGAGAAACCCCAGCCTTGATCTAAACATTTCTGACTGGCCCAATTCCTCTTGTACCTTAGAGATACTTTCCCTGCCTGAAGATCCCAGCCTGTTTCCTCTCAGTATCCTCTGTCTCTAGCCTCAGTGAATAAGCCTATTTGAGCTGCCCTCCTATATACTCCCATCTATTCCCTTACCTCCAATATACAACCCATTCATCACTTCATTACTCACCTAACCTCTTTACTCCCCCTATACCAAGGTTGCCTATTCATTCCCTTGACTCAGTCATCACCCTTTATCCCTGTTATTCCTCCCCATTATCAACATTTTGCCTCACTTCTTTATAACACTTTCTACTTCTCTGTAGGGCATGAATCAATTCTCTGCCCCAATGGATCTGATTGTTCTTCTCTCTTTGAATTAATTTCAATGCATGTGAGAATTTAGTATTTCCTATCTCCATTTTGTCTCTTTTCCCATTTTTCTTAATATTATCTTCTTTTTTACCTCTAGTTTGTTTTATATATATTTATACACAAATATATGCATATGTATGTGTGTATATATATATATGTAAGTATATATATACATATATATATACATATCTTGAGAATTCATCCTATACAGTTTGTCACTGTTCCCTTTAAGCATACTTCTTCTAGTTACCCTGATGATAATAACAATTTTTAAGAGTTACCAATATCATCTTTTCTTATATGGATACAAATCATTTGAACTTATTGGTTCACTTAAAAAAAAGGTTTTTATTTTTTGGTTTTTTCCCCCCTCTCTTACCTTTTGGTGATTCTCTTCAGTTCTGAGCTTGGACATCAAATTTTCTGTTTAAGTCTGTTTTTTTTCTTTATGAATGCTTGGAAGTCTTCAATTTTATTAAATGGCCATACTTTCCCCTACAAGAATATAGTCAGTTTTGCTATATAGTTGATTCTTGGTTGTAGACTCAGTTCCCTTGCTTTCCAGAATATTATATTCCTTGCCTAGATGCAGCCAGATCCTGTGTTATCCTAACTGTGGTTCCCTGGTATCTGAATGATTTCTTATTAGCAGCTTGTAATATTTTTCCTTGGTCTGGTAGTTTTTTAATTTGGCTATAATATTCCTGGGAGTTGTCAGTTGTGGATTAAATGTAGGAGGTGATCTGTGGAGTCTTTCAATCTCTACTTTTCCCTCTTGTTCGAGAATGTCAGGGCAGTTTTCTTGGACAATTTCCCATAGGAAGATGTGCAGGCTTTTACTTTTGTCATGATGCTCCGGTAGATCAATGATTTTTAAATTGTCTCTCCATAACCTGTTTTATGGATCTGAGGTTCTGCCAATGATTTGTTTCATATTTTCCTCAAATTTTTCATTTTTCATTTTGTTTTATATATTCTTGCTCCCTTGTGAAGTCATTTTTTTCTTTGCTTCTAGTTTAGTTCTATTATTCATCCCTGGATTTTTGGTCATCTTTCTCATTCTGGTCTGATTTTCTTTGTAGATCACTTTTTGCCTTTGTTTCATTTTTTTTAACATTTATTAATATTCATTTTTAACATGGTTACATGATTCATGCTCCACCTTTCCCCTTCAACCCCCCCTCCC
>NC_058131.1:437586361-437586658 GCF_016433145.1 Gracilinanus agilis
TCATGTCCACCCCGACCCATGCGTTCAAGCAGTTGTTTTTCTTATATGTTTCCTCTCCTGCAGTCCTTCCTCTGAATGTGGGCAGCGTTCTTTACCATAAATCCCTCAGAATTGTCCTGGGTCATTGTATTGCTGCTGGAACAGAGGTCCATTACATTCAATTTTACCACAGTATATCAGTCTCTGTGTATAGAGTTCTTCTGGCTCTGCTCCTTTCGCTCTGCATCAGTTCCCGGAGGTCTCTCCAGTTCGCCTGGAACTTCTCCAGTTTATTATTCCTTTTAGCACAATAGTATT
>NC_058131.1:437641658-437680323 GCF_016433145.1 Gracilinanus agilis
CTAATGATGTCACTCCCACCTCCCTTAGTGGGGAGGGGAGACGAGTTACCCACACGTGACAATAAGTAACAAATCAAGAATAAGGGACTGCCCTTTGGGCAGTCCAAATCAATGTAGGAACTGCCATTTGTCCATTTGAATTAGAGGTGGACCACAGGAAGTGATGAAAGGCACATTCTCTTTAAGTAAGTTAGTGAACTTCCTGTAGAGGGAGTTGGCGTCTGGAACTGGAAGAAGAAGCATCTCCTGAGACCACAGACAGATTACACTCTGTATTGTCACGTGGGTAAGTTAGGCTGGCTTCCTTGGCCTAGCTGGGCCAATTCTAAACTCTGCCTATCCGGCTGTTGGGCCTGCGGCTTACAGCTTCATTTATTTAGTCTTCTACCTCCCTCTTCTCTTTATCCCTACTCACTTTCCTGATTGTAAATAAACTCCTCAACCCGATGCTGACTTGGGTCTGATTTAATTACGGAATCAACCTGAATTGTTGATTCCTGGCGGCCACATATTTTAAAGATATAACTATAATAACTAAATTTTAATTCTTACATACTCTGAACCAATAAAATTTCCTAGCTAGTTAATAGGGGATGAATTCAGCTACTCTTGTTCAAATCCAAACCCAAGTCAAGAACTTGCAGAGCTAAGATCAAAGGTATAACAATCAGGGTTGGCACTAGACTAGACCACTTTAGGAACATCAAAAGTTTGCAGGTCATATCTGGGAAGATGGCGGCTTAGACGGAACGAATCTTAAAACCTCCACACCCTTACCCACCAAGATAGAAAACAATGCACTTCGAGAAGAAAGAGGACCAAATCTAATAACAGGGCAGAGCAGGAGGAACCCTACTGCAGCATAACTAAAGAGCCAAGAAAAAGACTTCAATTCTTGAACTGTCAAGTCTGAGGGCATAGAAGGGGAATCCCAGGATCCCAGGACACCTCCCCCACATGCTGGGTGGAGTCTCCAGCAGCCCAGGAAATCTCAGGGCCTGTGGGCACACTGATCAGGAGAGAGGGCCTTGCTGGCACCTGACTCAGGGAGTTAAATACAGGCACTGCAGAGGTGACTGGAGGAGAAAACCAGAGAAACACAGCAAAAATGCCCAGAAGATGGTGGATTAGAGAGAGCCAAACCCCAGACTGCAGACAGCTTGGATTCCTCGTACCGAGATAGAGAACACAGGGCTTCAAGAGTAAAGCAAACCAGATCAAACACAGTGGACAGCGCAGGGGGACCCCACTGCTGGAGAGCTCAGTTCAGCAAAAATGCTCCTTCTTGTCCCCCCCACTTTTTTTAGGGTTTTTATTTTGTTTGTTTGTTTGTTTTTCCTCCCCTCAAGGTTTTAGCCTAAGGGCAGAGTAAACAGTAAGATTAATCCAATCAATACAGGATTAATCCCAACAATTGGACAGACAAGAAGTCTTCAGAGGGCAGAGAAAGGAACTACAAACCTCCATTGACAGCTGGGGGAAGATCTTTCATCAAAGATCATTAAATACATCTGCTCAAACTAGCAGAACAAGGAAGGAAAAAAATATGAGTAAGCAACAGAAAAAGAGAAAAGAAATGACAATTGACAGCTTCTTTCAAGGAAACAAAAAGAGAGCAAATGAAATAGAAATAGAAGAAGAGAAAGTGGTTCCAGCAAACTGGACACAGGCTTTGGAAGATCTCAAAATTCAATTAACTCAAGAATTTAAAATTCAATTAACTCAAGAACTTCAGTAACACAAAAAGCAATCAAGAGAAACTGAAGACAATTTGAAAAAGGAAATACATGACCTAAAACGGGAAAGTAAAGTCTTAAAAGCCAGAATTGGTCAGCTTGAAGATGAAGCAAGGAAGGCAAAAGATGATCTACAAAGAAAATCAGACCAGAAAGAGAAGGATGACCAAAAAGCCAGGGATGAAATTCAATCTTTAAAAAACAGAACTCAGCAACTAGAAGCAAATGACTTCACAAGGCAGCAAGAATATATTAAAGAAAATTTTTAAAAATGAAAAATTTGAGGAGAATATGAAACACCTCATTGATTCAACCAAAGATCTGGAGAACAGAGCTAGAAGGGACAACTTAAGAATTATTGGTTTACCAGAACATCATGATAAAAGAAAAAGTTTAGATAGCATTTTACAAGAAATGATCAGAGAAAATTGCCCAGAAATTCCTGAACAAGAGGGAAAATGGAAATTGACAGAATCCACAGATCACATCCTACATTTAATCCACAACTGACAACTTCCAGGAATATTATAGCCAAATTCAAAAACTACCAGGCCAAGGAAAAAATATTACAAGCTGCTAAAAAGAAGTTATTCAGATATCAGAGAACCACAGTTAGGATAATGCAGGATCTGACTGCATCTACATTGAAGGATGGGAAGGCATGGAACACAATATTCTGGAAAGCAAGAGAACTGGGTCTACAAGCAAGAATCAACTATCCAGCAAAACTAACTATATTATTGCAGGGAAAAGGATGGTCATTCAATAAAATCGAGGACTTCCAAACATTCATCAAGAAAAAACCAGACTTAAACAGAGAGTTTGCTGCCCAAACCCAGAACTCAAGAGAATCAACATAAGGTAATTAAGAGAATGTGGGGAAGAGAAAAAAAAATTCTTTTCTTTAAGGGACACAACAAGTTCAATCAATTTATATCCCAAGAAGAAAAGAAGGTATTGGCAAATAATAAAAATTATTACCAACAGGGTAACTAGAAGAAGTTTACATAGAGGGAACAGGGACAAACTGTATGGGATGAAATGTCAAGCGATATATAAATACATATGTATGTATGTATGTAGGTAGGTAGGTAGATAGGTATAAATATATACAAAACTGGGGGGGGGGAGAAGATAATAATAAGAAAAATAGGAAAACAAACAAAAAGGAATAAATGTATATTCCATAAAGAACTGCGTGGGACCAACAGGGAAAAATAACAATACACTCTAAGGGTAAAGAGGTTAGAGAGAGGAAATATTCAATACTTAAGTGCATTGAAATCAACTTAAAGAGAGATGAACAATTAGATCCATTGGGAAAGAGAATTGATTCACGCCCTATAGAGAAGTAGAAGGGTAACAAATGGACTGGTGGGGAGGGAAGTAATATTAGGGAGGGAGAGGGCTTGGGGGGGAGTGCTGCGTGGCTTTAAAGAACAACAAGAGGGGAGTAAGAAGGGAGGGGGGGAAAAGGAAGTACAACAAGGGAGGTGATTAAAGGAACTGACTAAAAACAAAACACTGGTATAGAAGAAAGGACAGGACTAGGAGAGAGAATCAAAATGTCTGGGAATGCACAGCTGATAATTATAACTCTGAATGTGAATGGGATGAACTCGCCCATAAAACAGAAGCAAATAGCAGAGTGGATTAGAAACCAAAATCCTACCATATGTTGTCTACAAGAAACACACATGAGATAGACAGACATACATAGAGTAAAAAAGAGAAGATGGAGCAAAATCTTTTGGGCTTCAAATGAGAAAAAGAAGGCAGGGGTGGCTATCATGATCTCTGACAGAGCCAAAGTAAAAATAGATAAGGTTAAAAGAGATAGGGAAGGTAACTACATCCTAGTAAAAGGCAGTATAAACAATGAAGAAATATCAGTACTCAATAGGTATGCACCAAACTGTATAGCTTCCTAATTTATAAAGGAGAAGCTAGTGGAGCTTAAGAATAAAATAGATAGCAAAACCATACTAATTGGGGACCTCAACCTTCCCCTATCAGATCAAATCAAACCAAAAAATAAATAAGAAAGAGATGAGAGGTGAATGAAACCCTAGAAAAATTAGAGTTAATAGATATATGGAGAAAAATAAATAGGGACAAAAAGAATACACTTTTTCAGCAGCACATGGAACATTCACAAGATAGACCATGTAATAGGGCAGAGAAACAAATGCAAAAAAGCAGAAATAATAAATGTAACCTTCTCAAATCATAATGCAATAAAAATAGTTATTAGTAAGAATATGTGGAGAGGCAAACCAAAAACTAATTGGAAATTAAATAATATGATTCTCCAAAACCAGCTAGTTAAAGAAGACATCACAGAAACAATTAATAATTTCATTGAAGACAATGACAATAATGAGAATCTTACCCAAACCTATGGGATGTAGCCAAAGCAGTTCTAAGGGGAAATTTTATATCACTGAGTGCATATATTAACAAATTAGGGAGGGCAGAGGTTAATGAATTGGGCATGCAACTTAAAAAATTAGAAAATGAACAAATTAAAAATCCTCAGATGAAAACTAAATTAGAAATACTAAAAATCAAAGGAGAAATTAATAAAAATCAAAAGTAAAAGAACTATTGAATTAATAAATAAGACTAGAAGCTGGTATTTTGAAAAAAACAGAAAAATAGACAAAGTATTGGTCAATCTAATAAAAAAAGGAAAGAAGAAAACCAAAGTAATAGAATCAAAGATGAAAAGGGAGACCTCACCCCTAATGAAGAGGAAATTAAGGCAATCATTAAAAATGATTTTGCCCATTTATATGGCAATAAATTTCACAATCTACGTGATATGGATAAATATTTACAAAAATATAAATTGCCTAGATTAACAGCAGAAGAAATAGAATACTTAAATAATCCGATATCAGAAAAAGAAATTGAACAAGCCATCAAAGAACTCCCTAAGAAAAAATCGCTGGGGCCTGATGAATTCACAAGTGAATTCTATAAAACATTCAAAGAACAATTAATCCCAATACTATACAAATTATTTAATATAATAAGCAAAGAAGGAGTCTTACCAAATTCCTTTTATGGCACAAATATGGTACTGATTCCAAAGCCAGGTAGATCAAAAACAGAGAAAGAAAATTTCAGACCAATCTCCTTACTGAACATAGATGCAAAAATCTTATATAGAATACTAGCAAAAAGATTCCAGCAAGTGATCAAGAGGGTTATCCATCATGATCATGTGGGATTTATACCAGGAATGAAAAGATGGTTCAACATTAGGAAAACCATCCACGTTATTGACCATATCAACAAGCAAACCAACAAAAACCACATGATTATCTCAATAGATGCTGAAAAAGCCTTTGACAAAATACAACACCCATTCCTACTGAAAACACTAGGAAGTATAGGAATAGAAGGTCCTTTCCTAAAAATAATAAACAGCATATATCTAAAACCATCAACAAGCATCATATGCAATGGGGATAAATTAGAAGCCTTTCCAATAAGATCAGGTGTGAAACAAGAATGCCCACTATCACCTCTATTAGTACAAGAAACACTAGCAGTAGCAATTAGAGAAGAAAAAGAAATTGAAGGTATTAAAATAGACAATGAGGAGACTAAGCTATTACTCTTTGCAGAAGACATGATGGTCTACTTAAAAAAATCCTAGAGAATCAACTAAAAAGCTAGTAGAAATAATCAACAACTTTAGCAAAGCTGCAGGATACAAAATAAATGTACGTAAATCATCAGCATTTCTATATATTTCCAACACATCACAGCAGCAAGAGGTAGAAAAAGAAACATCACCCTAGACAATATAAAATACTTAGGAATCTACCTACCAAAACAAACACAGGAGTTATATGAACATAACTACAAAACACTTTCCAAACAATTAAAACTAGATCTAAACAATTGGAAAAACATTGAGTATTCATGGGTAGGATGAGCGAACATAATAAAAATTACCATTCTACCCAAATTAATTTACTTATTTAGTGCCATACCTATCAAACTACCAAAAAACTTTTTTATTGAATTAGAAAAAACTATAAAAAAGTTTATTTGGAAGAACAAAAGATCAAGAATATCAAGGGAAATAATGAAAAAAATGTGAAGGAAGGTGGCTTAGGCATACCAGATATTAAGCTATAATATAAAGCAGCAGTCATCAAAATAATATGGTACTGGCTTAGAGATAGAAGGGAGGTTCAGTGGAATAGACTTGGGATAAGTGACATCAGCAAAACAGTGTATGACAAACCAAAAGAGCCCAACTTTTGGGACATAAATCCACTATTTGAGAAAAACTGTTGGGAAAATTGGAAAACAATATGGGAGAGATTAGGTTTAGATCAACATCTCACATTCCTACACCAAAATAAACTCAGAATGGGTGAAAGACTTGAATATAAAGAAGGAAACTGTAAGTAAATTAAGTGAACACAGAATAGTATACTTGTCAGATCTCAGGGAAAGGAAAGATTTTAAAACCAAGCAAGAGTAAGAAAAAATTACAAAATATAAAATAAATAATTTTTATGATATTAAATTAAAAGTTTTTGTACAAACAAAAACAATGCAACCAAAATCAGATGGGAAACAACAAACTGAGAAAAAATCTTTATAACAAAAGATTCTGACAGAGGTCTAATTACAAGGAGCTAAATCAATTATATAAAAAATCAAGGGGGCAGCTGGGTAGCTCAGTGGATTGAGAGCCAGACCTAGAGACGGGAGGTCCTAGGTTCAAATCCGGCCTCAGACACTTCCTAGCTGTGTGACCCTGGGCAAGTCACTTGACCCCCATTGCCCACCCTCACCACTCTTCCACCTATAAGTCAATACACAGAAGTTAAGGGTTTAAAATTAGAAAAATGAATTTAAAAAAAATCAAGCCATTCCGCAATTGATAAATGGGCAAGGGACATGAATAGGCAATTTTCAGATAAAGAAATCAAAAGTATCAATAAGCACATGAGAAAGTGTTCTAAATCTCTAATAATCAGAGAAATGCAAATCAAAACAACTCTGAGGTACTACCTCACACCTAGCAGACTGGCTAAAATGAGAGCAGGGGAGAGTAATTAATGTTGGAGGGGATGTGGCAAATTTGGGACATTAATGCAATGCTGGTGGAGTTGTGAACTGATCCAACCATTCTGAATGGCAATTTGGAATTATGCCCAAAGAGCGAAAAAAGAATGTCTGCCCTTTGATCCAGCAATGCCATTGCTGTGTTTGGACCCCAAAGAGATCATAGATAAACAGACTTGTACAAAAATATTTATAGCTGTGCTATTTGTGGTGGCAAAAAACTGGAAAGTGAGGGTATGCCCTTCAATTGGGGAATGGCTGAACAAATTGTGGTATATGTTGGTGATGGAATACTATTGTGCTCAAAGGAATAATAAACTAGAGGAATTCCATGTGAACTGGAAAGACCTCCAGGAATTGATGCAGAGTGAAAGGAGCAGAGCCAGAAGAACACAGTACACAGAGAACGATACACTGTGGTAAAATAGAATGTAATCGACGCCTGTACTAGCAGCAATGCAATGACCCAAGAAAATTCTGAGGGATTTATAGAAAAGAACACTGCCCACATTCAGAGGAAGAACTACAGGAGAGGAAACACAGAAGAAAAACAAATGCTTGAACACTTGGGTTGATGAAGACATGATTGGAGATGTAGACCTGAAATGACCACACCAATATAATTATCAATAATATGTAAATAAGTCTTGACTGACCACGCATGTTAAAACCAGTGGAAATGTAAGTTAGCAAGGTGGGGGGGCAGTTTGAGGGGGTAAAGGGTAAAGCAAAAACATGAATTATGTAACCATGGAAAATTTTTCTAAAAATAAAAAAAAAATCCCCCCAAAAAAAGAAAACCCCAAAATGGGGTCATATAGAACTGAACAACAAAAACCATCACATAGTATGTTTGCACATATATGTGTATAAAATATGAGGTATAGTATGATACATGTTGTGATGTATATGTATATATTATGATGTATATATGTATATATATGCATATATAAAATAACTATCATGTTGAAAAAAAGTTTGCAGGTCTCCAAGCTTTCCTTGAGATCCTGCAATAACACAATATTCAATCCCCCAAAGAAAGCAACAGCAGGACCAGCCTGGACCTTCCCTGCAGAAGTCTGGTGGACACTATTCCCAACATTCAGCTTAAAGTCAGAAAGCAGGTTGGAAAAATGGAAAAACAAACAACAACAATGTTGATAAAGAAATTAAAGCACAATTGTAGAAGAGGAGAAACATTTTCCAAGCAAAGTCCAAAACCCCCAAAAACATTGGTTGAGCTCTAGCCCAACTAAAATTCCTAGAAGAGATGAAGTAAGAGTTTTAAAAGATCTTAAAATGTTTTTATAAATAAAATGAGAACATTTGAGGAAAAATTAGGAAAGAAATGAGAACAATGAAAGAAAAAATTGGAAAAGCAATTAACAGCTTGGCACAAGAAGTACAAAACCCAAACAACAAACTCTCTGGAAATTTGAATGAAGCAATTAAAAGCCAATGATTCCAAGTGACAACAAAAAGTATTAAAACAAAGTCAAAAGCCAAAAAAATTAGGGGAAAAGGTAAGGTATAAAACAACCACTTTGGAAAATAGATCAAGGAGAGAAAATTTAAGAATCTTGGAACTATCTGAATAGTATGACCAAAAAAAAAAACAAAACAACCTAGACATCATATTTCAAGAAATCATAAAAGAAAATTGCCTGATATCTCAGAACCAGACAGCAATGAAGAAATAATAAGAATACACTGGTAGTCTCGTAAAATAAATTTCCTTATGAGAACTCGTAAGAATATTATAGCCAAAATCCAAAACTTCTAAATTAAATGAAGAATATTATAAGTAGACAGAAAAAACTTGAGTACCAAGAAATCATTGTTAGAATCACATTTAGCAACCACTACTATAAAGGAATAGAGAAGTTGACATACAATATTCCAGAAGGCAAATGATATGGGCTTATAGTCAAGAATAATTTATCCAGAAAAATTGAGTATAATGCTATGGGAGTGGAGGGGGAAGGATCTTTCATGAAACAGAGGAATTTAAACACGCTTGAGGTAAAGACCCAATGTGTGTATAAACTTTAAAATTTAAACAAAAGAATTAAGAGAAATGTTAAAAGGCAAACTTAAATGAACAATGATAAATGACTAAACACAAATAAACTACTTAGATTCTAATATAGAGAAATAATACATGTATCTCCTTTGAATGCTATCATTATCAAAGATCATAGAGGAAATTTCATTAGACAAAGTCTAGGAGTGGTTCTCTAATACCCTGATCTTAAAAGGAGATTGGAAAAAGATAGTTGAAGAATATACTGGGGGAAGGGGAAGGGAAAGCACAATTAGGGAAAATTCAATCACAAAATCAGTATACAAAAATATATATCTATGTAAATGAAGATATATATTTACATAGATATATATTTTTGTATACTGATTTTTGTGGTGGAGTGGTGTGGGGGGATGGAGTGGTGTGGGGGGATCAGCTGACATAACAACTTCACTCTCCTTTAAGTTATTACATAACATAGAGTTGACTTCAGAAATACTTTTCATTCAGCAGGAAATAGGAAAGAAAGGGGAGAAAGAGGAAGGAGAATTAGGGAAAGGGTAGGTTAAGAGATGGTTTACTCCTAAGCAAAACAAACTCAAAGGAGTTTGTTAGAGTGGTAAAGAATGAGAATCTGAGGAAGTGTCCACGAACTTGGGAATGGAAAAATAAATTATGGTATATGATATACCATGATAGAATACTATTGTGTTGAAAGACATAATGAAAGGGATAGCTTTAGAGAAAACTGGGAATTCTTATATGGTCTCATGTGAATGAAATGAAAGAGTCAGGATAAAAATTTACACAATAATTATGTAATGACAAAAACTTTGAAAGAATTAGGAACTTTAATCAGAGTAGGAATGACCAATCATGATTCCAGAGAAGTAGTGAAGAAACATGCTACCAATCTCCTGATAGAAGCAAAGTGAGAGTTCAGAACACAAAGTTTTTTTGAACATGACCGAAGAAGAAATATGTTTTTATTGACTATATGTGTTGGGTGTTTTGGGGTTGTTTTTGCCATTAGTCCTTAAACTTTATTTTATTTATTATATACCTAGTACCCACCACTAAAAAAATTAACCAAAAAAATTAACTAAACAAATACATAAAAAAGTCATTGTCAAAACCAAAAAATACATATTGTTTACAATTTGTTAAAATATGTAAATTAGGAAACAACAGATTGGGAAAAAAATTTTATAGCAAATTTCAAAGTTAAAAGTCTAATTTCTCAAATCCCTTATCCCCTCACTTTACTCCTCTCCTCTTGAGATGTACTCCCACCTAGGTATACCTCCTTTCTTTCCCTTTTCTCATCTTCTTGTCCTCCTTCCTCTTAACCCACCCTTCCTTCTCTCTTATTATCTCAGTCCCCCAAGGGAACTCCATATCCTTTCCTTATCCTATCCTCCTTTCTTCCTGTTTCTCTGTACATTAAGAAAATTTTTATCCTTCTAATTGTGCATGTTGTTTTCTCTTTATCCCAAGGTCTGATGAAAGTTGAGTTCTAGTACTCTCAGCTTTCCACCCCCTCATCCCTTTCTCTGTGCCAGTTCCTTCTGCAGGTTCCTCCTCCATATTAGAGAGTCATTCCACCCTGCCTCCTTCTGCTCTATTCCACTATCATTTCAGCTCATTCCATTTATATTCCATCAACCTCAATTTTTCTATCCATACCTGCCCCTTCAAAATATCCAGGCAATGATGCCAGTCCCAGGAACCTTGAATAACATTTTCCCATGCAGGAATCAAACAACTTGACCTTTTGGTTTGCTTATGATTAGTCTTTCACTATCTTTATATGTTTCTAATAGATCAAGTTTTCTCCTGAGTTATAGATTTTTCCCCAGGAATAGTTGAAACTTCTTTAGTTCATGAAATATCCATTTTTCCTTTTATATTTATGCTCATCTTTGCTGGATATGTTACTCTTGGTTGTAAACCCAGTTCTTTTTGTTCTGTGAAATGCTGTGTTCCACGTCCTGCATTCTTTTAATGTGGCTGCTAAGTCCTGTGTTATTCTGATTGTAGTTCTACAGTATTAAAATGTTTTTTCTTGTTCCTCATAGTGCTTTCTCTTTAACCTTAGGGCTATGGAACTTTGCAATGATTTTCCTGTGGATTGTCATCTTTAGGTCTCTTTGAAGTGTTGATAAGTAGATTCTTTCCATTTCTATTTTACCCTCTTTTTCTAAAATTTCTAGACAGTTTTCCTTGATGATTTCTTGGATTATGGTATCTAAGCTCTTTTTTTATCATAACTTTCTAGGTTGTTGTTTTGGGATAAGGTGTTTCATATTTTCTTCTATTATTTCATTATTTGATTTTTCTTTGTTGTTTCTTGCTGCCTTAGGAAATTGTCAGCTTCTCCTTGTCCAATTCTAGCTCTTAATATGTTATTTTCTTCCATAAGTTTCTGGATCTCTTTTTCCAGTTGAATGTAATCTTTCTTTAACAATTTTCTTGATTTTCTTGCGTTGCTCTTATTTTTTTCCTAATTTTTACTCTACTTCCCTCGTTTGGTTTTTGAAGTCTTTTTTTAAGGTTTAAGATCTTCTAAAAGTTCTTTTTGAGCTTATGGCCATGTATTATATTTCTTTGCTGGTTTTGAAGTAGGTGTTTTTACTGAAGTAGGTGTCCTTTGAGTTTGAACCAAGGTCTCCTCTATCTCCGTAGTGGTTATCTATAGCTGGGCTCTTTCTCCTTTGCTTGCTCACATTTATTTATTTACTTACTTGTTTATTTTAGCAGCCTGGCTAATAGACTTAATTATTGCCTTCCCCCCCCCCCTTGAGACCCAGAGTTCCTATTGTATTGATATATGTTATCTCACATTTCAGGATTTGTGTGTGTATTTGTTTTTTTCCTAGGTCCTACTTAGTTATTGTGATTTTTATACTCCAGAGTAGGATGTACTTACTCCCTTTCCCTGCTCAAACCTCAGGTTGTGATTGACCTCAAGTGCCTGTAAGCAGTTCTGCTACTGTGACTGTAAGCAACCAGTTCCTCCCCCTATGGCAAAAACTAGGGACTCCACTCTCCTTGGAGTGACCACAGCAAACACACCCATGTGTGCTCCTCTCCCACTGCAGTATCCCTGGACAGAGTAAGTGTCTAGTCTGTATTTTTTTAGGCCTTCAAAGTCCTTTGTTTGTTAGCAATATGGTGTGAGTTCCTGCCTTTAGCCCAGCACCTGGCCACTCAGAGGTATTCACTCCTTTAGTTCCCAGCCCCTGGACCAGCTGGGATCTCCTTTGTCAGGCTGCAACAGATACAACTGTTTCCAGGGCTCTCCATCAATGGATTCAGATTCTAGAGGTATCTTCAAGGATGTAGATTCCCTTGGCTCAGTCAATTAGGTGAGGTTGATAATCCTGCCCTCCAGGCCTGCTTTATGTTTTCTCCTTAGTTGTCCTTGGCTGTGCATTTCCACTCAGGACTCTTATCTGTTTTTGTAGTTTTTAATGTTGATTTTTGGAGTTATTTTTGGTTATTTGGGGGTATTTAGGAAAATGAGAAAGCTTTACATCTACTCTTCCCTCTTCCCAACAATCCATAGCTTTTTTGTGTTTACAGTTTTTTTTCTTTAATTCTCAAGGTGGGGTAGAAGTTGGGGTAGGAGAATTAGAAGACAGATTTTTGTTGATTGAACACACACACACACACACACATATATATATTTAAGAGCTAATAATTATCTGTAAAAGTTTTAACCAACTCTTTAGGGTTGAAATGTAAATATCTAACAATGTTGTCCAAAAACAATAGTGAAAATCTGAGCCAAAATGTAGAAAGTGATGTGTCATATTTTAATTTGTGTTGTAACTTAGTGGATCAGAGATAACTGTCTATGTCTCAATCTAGGATAATCTCCTTTCTGGAGAAAAAGATGAAGGAACATCAAAAACTTCTCTCCATATTCCCAGTTGTTAGAGAAAATGAACTATTCCTAAAGGAAAGAGAAGCAAAACTTCAATGGGAACAAATAGGATCTCAAATGGAACAGTAGAGAATTATTTCTTCTGAGGATATTGGAGAGTGGAAAATGTTATACAAAATATAAAGGAAAGGAAAAAGGATAGTTATATGATTAGAATTTTCTAAAACATATTTTAGGCTCTCAGGAGGAGGGGCCAAATGCCCTGAGGAGAAAGAAACTCCCTTTTTCCCTAAAGAATAGTACAGCAAAGCCACAGAAATTATAGTAAGAAATCTGTAAGGATCAGAGGAAGAAGAAAAGATTCCCTCCTCAGGGATACTAAAAAAAGCTAATTGTCAACCTAATAGCTACAATCAGGGAATGTGTTGTCTCCCTGGGGCATGCATCCATATCTTACTGAAGAATATCAATACTATATTGGTGACAGTTGTGCACTCCTCAGGGTTTAATATGGACATAAATAGCTGCATTGGACAGAACCTAAAATGTATGGCCAATGATTATGAAGCCTCAAGAAAGTAAGCTAGAAGACAACAGGTTGGATTTTCGTAATTATTGTCCATTGAAAATGTAGGCAAAAGAGGATAATTTAGAAAGGTAATAGCTAATTAAGAAAATAGCATGCTTAGAATGAAATTTGCATATTTGGTCCCTGGCTTAAAGTTAGGCATGACAGATTCCTGTTCAGAGTTGAATACACTCAAGAAAGTTTGGAAAGTAAGAATTTGTTGGATGATTTGGGGATCTAAAACAAAAGGATTTTTTAAAAAACTTAAAAGGATCCCCAGCTTTTGGGATAAGAACTCACTATTTGACAAAAACTGCTGGGTAAATTGGAAAACAGTACGGGAAAAATTAGTTTTAGATCAACATCTTATACCCTATACCAAGATAAACTCAAAATGGGTAAATGACAAATATAAAGAGTGAAATCATAAATAAATTAGGTGAACTTAGAATAGTATGCCTGTCAGATCTATGGGAAAGGAAAGAATTTAAGACCAAGCAAGAGATAGAGAACATTGCAAAATGTAAAGAGAATGACTTTGATTATATCAATTGGGACCCTGTAATAAATAATAAAGGAACCAGTTAGGGATGTTTCATCGAAGGGAGATAGAGAAAGTCTATGTGGTGACTCTCTCCTCTAGCACTCCCCTGGGGCTGAATATACACTGGGAGACTTTAAGGAGATGTCACCCCAAAAGTGGGTGACCTGAATGGTCGTACCACCCCATAGGAGTGGGGGCGAGGCTTCTCTATAAGAGGAGGTATATGGTACCCCAATACAATCCTGAATGAGGATGGGGTTCACACAAACCTCCCCCAGGTCAGTTAATTTCACAGCGGATGGTTTGGCTTCAAGGTGGAGGCAGCCAGACCAAACTGTGGTTCCCCTCTCCCTTGTCTCTCAGGCACTCTGGAACACTGACTGTTGAATGGTTTTTTATTTTTTGCAACTCAGGGATTTGGGAAAGGGGTGAAGGACAGAGGGACTTTGGTGTGCCATCTTCACTATTTCTATGGGGTCTGTCACTTGGGAGGAAAACCAAATGGTTCCCACTCCTAAGCTTTTCCCCCACCCTTCTCCTATTTCTATTTCTATTTTTCTATTGCTATCTTTCTCTATAATTGTAAGTTTTTTAACATTTAATAATATTTATTTTTTAGAAAAGTTAACATGGTTACATGATTCATGCTCTTACTTTCCCCTTCATCCCCCCAACCTCCCCCCCATAGCCAATGTGCATTTCCACTGGTTTTGACATGTGTCATTGATCAAGACCTATTTCCAAATTGTTGATACTTGCATTGGTGTGGTAGTTTCGAGTCTACATCCCCAATCATGTCCGCCTCAACCCATGTGTTGAAGTAATTGTTTTTCTTCTGTGTTTCCACTCCTGCAGTTCTTCCTCTGAATGTGAGTAGCGTTCTTTACTGTAAGTCCCTCAGAATTCTCCTGGGTAATTGCATTGCTGCTAGTACAGAAGTCCATTACATTCTATTTTACCACAGTGTATTGGTCTCTGTGTACAATGTTCTTCTGGCTCTGCTCCTTTCCTCATCAATTCCTGGAGGTCTTTCCAGTTCACATGGAATTCCTCCAGTTTATTATTCCTTTGAGCTCAACAGTATTCCATCACCAGCTGTAGTGCAGAGGTGCAATCAACCCTGCAAAAGGCTAACTGCAGAATTTCTGGCAGTTGAGAGGGTTTAGAACCCTGACTAGAGGCAGTTGATCCTAGAGGCTCAGTCAGAGCAGAAGGGTCAACTGAGCTCGGTCTTGGGCTGAAACCTGGCCTTGAATCTGTGCCTTTTCTCTTGAGATCTGTAGCTTAGCTAATGCCTTTGGATCTCCCTGACCTTCCCTATTCCAATCATCATTTCCCTTCCTGATTTCCTGTGGGTTTGGGGAGAAGGGTGGATTTGGATGGTAGCAATCAAACTTTGAAGACTAAGGTTTTCCCCATAGATAAGTAGGGCTTACCCTTGATACAAATTGTCTCCTGATTTGTTGTACTCAACTTCCTTAACCTTAAAGGCAACAAAACTTCCCTAGACTGAGTAAGGGCAGGCCCTTTCTCAGTCTTCCATTCCTGTGTCCCTCCCCCACCTGGAGCTTCTCCCTAGGTGATTGTTAGAGAAACCTTGTATCCCTCTGCCCTTTATAATCTACCCTGAAACTTAATAAACCCTGTTGTCATTTAATCAAACCTTTTGCTAAATCATTGGTTGAATGATAAAAGAGGGATAAGGAGAGAAAGGAATAATTTCTCTTTGAGTCCTGAGGGGAGTTGGAGGCGTCCATCTTGAAGGAAGTGGTGATCCCTGTACTTCCTCTGAGAAGCCCTTCTATTTCACAGACAGGGAAGAGCCTTGGGACTCTTCCTTTGTGAACTTGAGAAACTGACTAGAAAGCCCTCTAGTTAGTTTCAAACCATTTCTGACTGGCCCTAACCTTTTGTCTGTAGAAGTGCCCCTTCTACCTGGAAGGGTTTAGCCTGTTTCCCTTCAGTATCCTCTGTCTCAAGCTTGTGTACCCAGTTTGTGTCTCCCTGTTGCAGCTGCCTGCCTAACTACCTCATCCTCTCCCCTTGCCGCTCATTCTATTTCATCATCTTATATTTCCCTAAACTCACTTGTTCCCTTATATCTCCTACCACCTGAATTTACTACCTCCATCATTGTATCCTCCTTTTCCACCTATTCACTTAGGGACCCACAAACCCTATCCATTTGCTTTATTCCCTTATTACAACTTGCGAGCAAAGTTAGTAAAAACCTGCATATCTTCTGAAACACCCAAGATGAATCTGGCTAGGATTACATTCATTCTATGCAGTGTCTCTATAATGGCTTGGTCTTTCATGCAAGGTCTTATCAACTTCTGGTTAGTGAAAGTCCCTAGTTTAGTGCAACAAATTCTTGAAATATATGATTACTACAAATGGTGTGCCCTTACCCTCGCTGAATGCATATGTTTCATCCCTACTGCTATTGCCATAATTCTATCTCTTTGGCAATTCCTAGTGATTTCTAAGGCAGTTTTGACTCAATTCTGGCAATACTTCAAGACAATTCCTGTTAAAAATGTTGCTGACTCTGGGGAACTAGTAGAGAACATCAAGTTACTGTTCCAAATATTAAAGCAAATAAGAGAGGGAAAGGAATTAGATAAGCACACAATCCTCCAACTGGAGATTGTGGAATCAAAATATTTAGGAAGCAATAACACTGCTGAAGAACAATCAATTACAAACGCTGTAGTATCTGTGTTAACAATTGTGGACAGGACCATTGTACAACCAGGGGAGGGGATGGTACATGTAAAGACATACAAGGCATTCACTGCAAGTGATATGGAGGTCCTAAAAAGACGCTTTCCCAAGTTCTTTGAGAAACCTTTCAAAAGCATCAAGGAGCTCAAAAGGGTGTTCACGTTGTTCAATCCTAGTTTTGCTGATGTTAAAATTCTTTTAGGGGAATTTTACTCTTCCTCAGAAAAGGAAAAATTCCTCAACGAAACAAGGATGAACCCAAATTTGGAATCATGGCCGCTGGTTCATCATGACTTAGATTTCACCCAGCATGCCAACATGAGATATCTAATGAGGTGCAGGATATACTTGATTGAGGCAATGAGGATGCATGCTAAAAGACCAAATGCGTGGCAGAAATTTGAAAAGCTAAAACAAGGGGAGGAAGAACACCCAAGTAGCTTTCTTGATAGGGTAATCAAAGCCACAGAGACAATTCTTGGTCTCAGAGATACACATGCCCAGGATACCATTGACCACATACGTAGACAGATTGTGAAGGGAACCTCAACCCCAATACGAAATTATTTTAGACAGAGTTGTCCACAGTGGGAATTATTGCCACTGGAGGATATAAGGCAACATGCAGCTTACATTCACGACTCGAAACAAAAAGAGGCAAGATTGGCTAGACAAACTGAATCTGATAAGGACGAAGTGATAGCTGATCTAAAATGTTAATTGAACTGGGCAAAGCATGAGAAAGAAATCGAGGAGGTGAAAAATTTTGCCCTCCAAACCAGTAGGAGCCAAAATCAATACAGGCAACCTACAAGCAAAACTCAAAGAACAAAATCATCGTTCCCTCATTGTTACCTATGTGGATGGCTTGATCACATCATTCAATTTTGTAGATTTAAACAACAAATAGATTTTTCCAAAAATTATAATCAAAATCAAAGAGACAAGGCAATAAAAACATCTACTATAATTCTAAATGGCCTAAGAATAATAATGACATAAAAAGACATGATGATAACAAGCATGCTGGTGCATGCTGTAACCACACATGTAAAAAATATAGCCAATCCCCTTCATTAGATGATAGGGAAAGATATATTCAGATGGGAACAAAGCAAAAACAATATGAATTGAAATTCCTAATTTAAAAACTTCTAATCAGTGTAATTTGGGTGTGACAGTGTGTAGTCTAACTGAGTAAAGCAAAATGGGAAATCTGGGCAAAATAGAGCAAGTGACTAAAGTAAGCTACACAGAATATGGACATAGATCTGTGGTAGATAATCAGCAATGGGAAGAAATAATGAAAATGCACTGAGAAATCTATGGCAATAATGAGGATGATTATATAAGGGATCAGCTTTCTCATTTCATAACAAACACATTGGCTGAGAAGCATAAGGAACAATCAAATAATTGCAACAGCTGACATCAGGAGACTTTGCAATCATGTCCAAAATCATCAAAAACTCAAATTCCTCTCTTTATTCTAAGTATAAAACAAAGGGGCAACTTGGATAAAGAACATTATGGCGAGGATTTACAATGTTTGTTCAGCCATTCCCAAACTGAAGGGCATACCCTTGTTTTCCAGTTTTTGCCACCACAAATAGCACAGCTATAAATATTTTCGTACAAGTCTGTTTATCTATGATCCCTTTGTGGTACAAACCCAATAATGGTATGGCTAGATCAAAGGGCAGGGATTCTTTTATACCCCTTTGAGCATAGTTCCAAATTGCAGGCCAGAATGGTTGGATCAGTTCACAACTCCACCAGCAATGCATTAATGTCCCAATTTTGCCACATCCCCTCCAACATTCATTACTCTCCCCTTCTATCATTTTAGCCAATATGCTAGGTATGAGGTGATATCACAGAGTTGTTTTCATTTGCATTTCTCTATTAATTAGAGATTTAGAACACTTTCTCATGTGCTTATTGATACTTTTGATTTCTTTATCTGAAAATTGCCTATTCATGTCCCTTGCCCCATTTATCAGTTGGGGAATGGCTTGATTTTTTATGCAATTGATTTAACTCCTTATATATTTGAGTAATTAGACTACTGTCAGAGTTTTTTGTTATAAATTTTTTCCCAATTTGTTATTTCCCTTCTGATTTTGGCTGCATTGTTTTTGTTTGTACAAAAGCTTTTTAGTTTGATATAATCAAAATTATTTATTTTACATTTTGTAATTTTCTCTAACTCTTGCTTGGTTTTAAAATCTTTCCTTTCTCAGAGATCTGACAGGTATACTATTCTGTGTTCACTTAACTTGTTTATAGTTTCCTTCTTTATATTCAAGTCATTCACCCATTCTGAATTTACTTGGTGTAGGGTGTGAGATGTTGATGTAAACCTAATCTCTCTCATATTGTTTTACAAATTTCCCAGCAGTTTTTGTCAAATAGTGAATTCATGTCCCAAAAGTTGGGCTCTTTGGATTTATCATACACTGTCTTGCTGATGTCACTTACCCCAAGTCTATTCCACTAATCCTCCCTTCTATTTCTTAGCTAGTACCATACTGTTTTGATGGTCGCTGCTTTATAGTATAGTTTAATATCTGGTACTGCTAGGCCACCTTCCTTCACATTTTTTTTCATTATTTCTCTTGATATTCTTGATCTTTTGTTATTCCAAATGAACTTTGTTATAGTTTTTTCTAATTCAGTAAAAAACTTTTTTGGTAGTTTGATAGGTATGGCACTAAATAGGTAAATTAATTTGGGTAGAATGTTCATTTTTATTATGTTAGCTTGTCCTACCCATGAGCAATCAATGTTTTTCCAATTGTTTCAATCTAGTTTTAATTGTTTGGAAAGTGTTTTGTAGTTGTTTTCGTATAATTCCTGTGTTTGTTTTGGTAGATAGATTCCTAAGTATTTTATGTTCTCTAGGATGATTTTAAATGGTGTTTCTCTTTCTACCTCTTGCTGCTGTGATGTGTTGGAAATATATAGAAATGCTGATGATTTATGTGCATTTATTTTGTATCCTGCAACTTTGCTAAAGTTGTTGATTATTTCTACAAGCTTCTTAGTTGATTCTCTAGGATGTTTTAAGTAGACCATCATATCATCTGCAAACAGTGATAGCTTAGTCTCCTCATTGCCTAGTTTAATACCTTCAATTTCTTTTTCTTCTCTTATTGCTACTGCTAGTGTTTCTGGTACAATGTTAAATAATAGAGGTGATAATGGGCATCCTTGTTTCACTCCTGATCTTATTGGGAAGGCTTCTAATTTATCCCCATTGCATATGATGTTTGTTGATGGTTTTAGGTATATACTGTTTATTATTTTTAGGAAAGGTCCTTCTTTTCCTATACTTTCCAGTGTTTTTAATAGAAATGGGTGCTGTATTTTGTCAAAGGCTTTTTCACCATCTATTGAAATAATCATGTGATTTTTGTTTGTTAGACTGTTGATGTGGTCAATTATGTGAATGGTTTTCCTAATGTTGAACTATCCTTGCATTCCTGGTATAAATCCCACCTGATCATGGTGGATGATCCTCTTAATTACTTGCTGGAGTCTCTTTGTTAGTATTCTATTTAAGATTTTTGCATCTATGTTCATTAGGGAGATTGGTCTATAGTTTTCTTTCTCTGTTTTTGGTCTCCCTGGCTTTGGAATCAGTACCATATTTGTGTCATAAAAGGAATTTGGTAGGACTCCTTCTTTGCTTATCATATCAAATAATTTGTATAGTATTGGGATTAGTTGCTCTTTGAATGTCTGATAGAATTCACTTGTGAATCCATCAGGCCCTGGCGATTTTTTCTTAGGGAGTTCTTTGATGGCTTGTTCAATTTCTTTTTCTGATATGGGATTATTTAGGTATTGTATTTCTTCTGCTGTTAATCTAGGCAATTTATATTTTTGTAAATATTCATCCATATCTCCTAAATTGTTATATTTGTTGCCATATAATTGGGCAAAATAGTTTTTAATGATTGCCTTAATTTCCCCTTCATTAGAGGTGAGGTCTCCCTTTTCATCTTTGATATTGTCAATTTGGTTTTCTTCCTTCCTTTTTTTTATT
Source organism: Gracilinanus agilis (assembly GCF_016433145.1). Taxonomy (NCBI): domain Eukaryota; kingdom Metazoa; phylum Chordata; class Mammalia; order Didelphimorphia; family Didelphidae; genus Gracilinanus; species Gracilinanus agilis. The sequence continues at coordinate 437,662,294 of NC_058131.1, forward strand.
AGATTGACCAGTACTTTGTCTATTTTATCTGTTTTTTCAAAATACCAGCTTCTAGTCTTATTTATTAATTCAATAGTTCTTTTACTTTCAATTTTATTAATTTCTCCCTTGGTTTTTAGTATTTCTAATTTAGTTTTCATCTGGGGATTTTTAATTTGCTCACTTTCTAGTTTTTTGAGTTGCGTGTCCAATTCATTAATCTCTGCCCTCCTTAATTTGTTAATATATGCACTCAAGGATATAAATTTCCCCCTGAGTACTGCCTTGGCTGCATCCCACAGAGTTGGGTAGGATGTCTCATCATTGTCATTCTCTTCAATGAAATTGTTGATTGTTTCTATGATTTCTTCTTTGACAAATTGGTTTTGGAGAATCATATTATTTAATTTCCAATTAGTTTTTGATTTGCCTGTCCAGGTGCCCTTACTAATTATTATTTGTGTTGCATTATGATCTGAGAAGGTTACATTTATTGTTTCTGCTCTTTTGCATTTGTTTGCAATGTTTCTCTGCCCTATTACTTGGTCAATCTTTGTGAATGTACCATGCGCAGCTGAAAAGAAGGTGTATTCCTTTTTGTCCCTATTTATTTTTCTCCACATATCAATTAAATCTAATTTTTCTAGGACTTCATTCACCTCTCTTATCTCTTTCTTATTTATTTTTTGGTTTAATTTATCTAAATCTGAAAGAGGAATATTTAGATCTCCCACTAGTATGGTTTTACTATCTATTTCCTTCTTGAGCTCTGCCAGTTTCTCCTTTATGAATTTGGATGTTATGCCACTTGATGCACACATATTGAGCTGTGTTATTTCCTTGTTGTTTATACTACCTTTAATCAGGATGTAATAACCTTCCCTGTCTTTTTAAATCATATCTATTTTTACTTTGGCTTTGTCAGAAATCATAATAGCCACTCCTACCTTCTTTTTCTCATTTGACGGCCAAAAGACTTTGCTCAAGCCCTTAATCTTAAACTTGTGTATGTCTACCCACCTCATATGTGTTTCTCGTAGACAACATATGGTAGGATTTTGGTTTCTAATACACTCTGCTATTTGCTTCCGTTTTATGAGCGAGTTCATCCCATTCACATTCAGAGTTATAATTATCAGTTGTGCATTCGCTGACATTTTTGTATTCTCCCCTAGTCCTATCCCTTCTTCTTACACTATTAATTTTAAAACCAGTGGTTTGCTTTAAGCTGGTATCCCTTATCCCCTCCCTTGATTAACTTCCTCTTTTTATTTTTGAAGGCCTAATGAATTCCCTCCTCCTTCTTCTCCCCTCCCTTTTTTGACCTCCCCATTCCCTGTTCCCCTTGGTTTATCCCGTCTGACTTTCTCAGTAGGGTTAGATAGAGTTTTATATCCCAATGGATAATATAGCTACTCTTCCCTCTCTGGGTTGACTACACTGAGAGTAAGGTCTAAATATTACCTCTTAATGCTCTCTTCCTCTCCTTCTTATAATATTATTTGTCCCCTCCCCTTCCCATGCCCTGTTTGTGTGTAATAGAATATACTATTTTTCTTATTCACTCAAGTTTCTCTTGGTGTCCCCTACTATTCACCCCCCTCTTTCCCAACCCCCATATCATCTTAGACCATTTAGTATTCCACCCTCTCCCTATGAATTATTCTTCTGATTACTATAATACTGAATACTATAATAGTGAATAGAGTTCACTACAGAGAATTATACATGGCATTTCTCCACATAGGAATATAGATAATTAGATCTTATTGAAGCTCTTAAAGAGGCAAATTTAAAAATTACGAGTTTTCTTTCTTTCCCCTCTGTTTTTTATTTACCTTTTCATATTTCTCTTGATTTTTGTGGTTGGATATCAAACTTTCCATTTAGTCTTTTCTGTGCAAATATTTGGAAATCTTCTATCTTGTTGACTGCCCATACTTTCCCCTGGAAGTATATAGTCAGTTTTGATGGGTAGATGATCCGTGGTTGAAGACCCAGTTCTCTTGCCTTTCTAAATATCATATTCTAAGCCTTGCGGTCTTTTAGTGTGGAGGCTGCCAGATCCTGTGTGATCCTGATTGGGGCTCCTTGATATTTGAATTGTCTCTTTCTGGCTTCTTGTAAGATTTTTTTCTATTACTTGGAAGCTCTTGAATTTGGCTATTATATTCCAGGGTGTTGTCTTTTCTGGGTCTAGTGTAGAGGGTGAACTATGAATCCTTTCAATGTCTATATTGCCCTCTTGTTGTAGAACTTCAGGGCAGTTTTGCTGAATAATTTCTTTTAGTGTGGAGTCCAAATTTCTATTAATTTCTGCCTTTTCAGAAAGACCAATGATTCTCAGATTGTCTCTTCTAGACCTGTTTTCTTGATCTGTCAATTTCTCATTGAGATATTTCATGTTTCCTTCTATTTTATCAGTCTTTTTACTTTGCTCTATTTGTTCTTGCTGTCTTGAGAGATCATTGGCTTTTACTTGCCCAATTCTTGTCTTTAGAGACTGGTTTTCTGCTATAAGCTTTTGATTTTCCTTTTCAATTTGGTCTGTCCTGGTTTCCAGCTGATTAATTTTGGTCTCCAATTTGCTTATCAATTCTTTTGATTTGAGGGCATCTTTTTCAAATTGCCCAATTCTAGCCTTTAGAGACTGGTTTTCCTTTTCAATCTAGTCATTTCCAGTCTTCGATTTACTTGCCTCACTTACCAATTGTCAAATTCTGCCTTTTAAACTGTTATTTTCTTCCATCTTTCTCATAATCTCAGATTTTAACTCTTCAAGACCTTGTGACTGATTTTCATTTTTGGGGGGAAGGTTTGGATATGGTTATTTGTTTGTTCTCCTCTGCTGTTTGCTCTGTTGTCTGGATTTTGTTTGTGTAAAAGTTGTTGAGTGTTAAAGGTTTCTTCTTGATCTTTCTCTTCTGGGGTTCCTGAGTCTGGCTTGCCATTTTTAGCCCCGGGCCCTCTCAGCTTTATCCTCATGCCCAGGGTCTGTCTGCACTCTTTATGCTCCTGAGGTCTCAGGTCTAGTTGTTCTCAGGGTCAAGCCTCCTGGTGGTCCCCTTGCTTGTTCCTCTGTCCAAGGCTCCTTTAACAGTCTCAGGGCACTGCTTCCACATGCACCCCTCTGCACTGGGTCCCCACTCAAGGTCCACACCTGAGCTCAGGATCTGTGTCCGCACCTGTGCTCAGGATCTGCGTCCGTGCCTGTGCTCAGGGTCTATGTTCAAAGTTCGCAAGTTCTTTAGCCTCTTGGGGTCTTAAGTCTTGTTGCTCTCAGGAGCAGGCTCTGGTGACCCCAGGTAGCTGCCAATGACTTAATGGGTGCCCCAAACTTGCTCTAACTCTTTTGCTCTGGCTTTGGCACTGTAGGTGGTATTGGGGGAGGGGGTTGATCAGGTCACGTTTTAGTGAGAGCTATTTCACCCCCTTATAGCATGGAAATGCCCCGATCTATGTACCTTCAATGCTGTGCCTTGTTGTGGGGTCCCTTCATTTGTCTGGATTTGTTTTTATATCTTCTTGAGGAGTCCTATATATGTGGGTTAGGAGAGGTCAAGCTGCTGCTTTTTACTCTGCCTTCATCTTAACCCAGATCTCTATAATTGTAAGTTTTCACTGAAAAGGGTCTCTCAACAAGGTTGGGAATGAGTGAAGGAGAATAAGAGATTGCTCCCAAAATGGAGTCCAAACTTAGCTGACTCAGTGATTGAAATCTTTTTTTTTTATATAATTTATTTATTTTTTTAAAACCCTTGTACTTCGGTGTATTGTCTCATAGGTGGAAGAGTGGTAAGGGTGGGCACTGGGGGTCAAGTGACTTGCCCAGGGTCACACAGCTGGGAAGTGGCTGAGGCCCGGTTTGAACCTAGGACCTCCTGTCTCTAGGCCTGACTCTCACTCCACTGAGCTACCCAACTGCCCCCTAGTGATTGAAATCTTGATAGGTGAGATGCAATGGAATGGCTCTGATCAGGGAATCAGGGTTTTAATTTCCAAAAGAAAGATCCTCCGGAAGCCCTCAGGACTAGATCCAAGCTGGGTTGTCCTCTTCCTCTCTCTTCCCAGTCCTTCACCCAATGGCCTCTCTTCTCTCCTTTTCCTCAGAGAAATTCCCAGAATTCTCTCTGCTCTCAACTGTCAGCAACTGTCTTCTCTGGCTCCTTTGGTCCCATCCCCTTTGCACAAATCCCATCCTTACAACATTAATACACTGCTGGTGAAGTTGTGAATTGGTCCAACCATTTTGGAGGGCAATTTGGAACTATGCACAAAGGGCTTTAAAAGATTGCCTATCATTTGACATAGCCATACCACTGTTAGGTTTGTACCTCAAAGAGATAATAAAGAAAAAGTCCTGTACAAAAATAGTTATAGCCATGCTCTTTATGGTAGCAAAAACTGGAAAATGAGGGTATGCTCTTCAATTGGGGAATGACTGAACAAATTGCGGTATTTAATGGTGATGGAATATTATTGTGCTGAAAGGAATAATAAACTGAAGGAATTCCATGTGAACTGGAATGACCTCCAGGAATTGATGCAGAGCAAAAGGAAGAGAACCAGGAAAACATTGTACACAGAGACTGATACATTGTGGCACAATCAAACGTAATAGGCTTTTCTACTAACAGCAATGCAATGACCCAGGCCAATCCAGAGGAACTTATGAAAAAGAATACCATCCACATCCAGAGAAAGAACTGTGGGAACAGAAATGCAAAAGAAAAACATGATTGATCATGTAGCTCAATATGGCTATGGTTAGGGTTTTGATTGTTAAAAGATCACTCTACTGCATATATGAATAACATGGGAATAGGCTTTGAACAATGATACACATATAACCCAGTGAATCTGCTTGTCAGCTCCAGTAGAGGGGAAGGAAGGGGGTGAGGAATCATGAATCATGTAACCATGGAAAAATATTCTAAAGGGAAAAAGGGAAAAAACTTAAAAGGATGAGAGAGAGGAGCCTACCTATCTTTATTCTCTAAGTTAAACATCACAGGGGAAAAAAAGATGAATAATATTTGAAAGAACAGAAGATCAAAGGAAACAATCCAAGGAAAAAAGCCAGTAGTAAACCTATCTCCTCAATTTTCTATTCACAAATATCCTAAGTTTAGGGGGGAACAAAACAAAAAATTAAGGAACCAGAGATCTTACACAAAAGGCAAATTTGATCTCATAGCTATCACCGAAAATTTTGTGAGATGAACTATGGCACTAGATGGGTATACATATTTTAAGTGATGAAAGGGAAGAGGTAGCATTGTATATTAAGAATCTATACCTATGTAAAGAAATACAAAAATCAAAGTGGTGAAGCATAGTGAAAAGTATATAGATAAAGGTCAGTGGAATGAGAAGTGGAATTGATTTTGTATTTAGAGTATATTACAAACCACCAGGGTAAGAAAGAGAAAATGCCTAAGAAAGTTGAGAAAGAGATCAGAAGCCTAGTACAGAGGAATGATAAAGAACTTTAATTATGCAGACATCTGCTAGAGCTTGCTCTCTGACGAAAGTAGAGCATCTAACAACACCTTGATTGACTTTAGTGATAATTTCATTACTTCACTTCAAAAGGTGGAGAAATCAATAAGGAGAAATTCTAATATATTTCTGATTCTCATTAACAAGGAGAAACTGGTTGCTGAGGTAGAAATTTTAGGAGCCTTGGTGATCATCTTCTTCTAGGGTTTGTGTTAGAGAAGAAAAAATAAAGCAGAAAAAAAGAAAAAAAGAGAAGATTCTCATGGAATAAAATGCTACAAGGGAAGTTAACTGAAGAGGGATAAGAGATACTTAAGAAATAAATTCTAAGACAGAATGAGGAAAGGAATAGAATTAATCTGAAGAGACTATTGTAGATTGTAGAGACTATTGTAGATATGTAGGACCATATGGGGTTCTTAAAAACAATGCCAATAGCGACTAAGTTCAGGATAAACAAGAAGTTGGTAAGGGAAACTAAGGACAAAAAAAGGGTTGGGTTTTTTTAATCTTTTAACTATTTTGGAGAAAAAGGAGGATCAAAGAACAAATAGTACCTTTGCTTGAGTTGGATGGGACAATAATAACTAACAACAGAAAAAACTGCTCAATTTTTATGTAAGGGTGGGGTTGAAATCACCCCACCCCATTTTAACCCCTATACCTTAACTAGATGAGAACATGTCTCAACTAACCAATCAATCATAGGCCTTAAGACTAAGTGCAGAAAGGCTTTGAAAGCCATTTGATGAAGTGAAATGACACCAGACAAGAGACTGTTGCAATTTGCTAAGGGATTTCATTATGCCCCCTGGGTCCTATATAAAAGCTGTATTTGCTGGAAAAAAATTCCAGAAATTAAAGGGAGTGTGGAGTCCTATTTAATCTCTCCTGACAAGGAACCACCTGGAGGGGATGGAGGGAGAGAGGAGAGGCCTTAGTTTTGAATTTAACTAGATCTCCTTCCCTCTCTCTCTACCCCAAATTTGAGGGGTTCAGAGGATGTTGGGTTATCTGATTTTGCCATAAATGGAACTCCTGGATCAGCTGGTAATGATGTCTATATCACTGGGATCCAAGAAGAGCCTAGACTCATTTCTTTACAAGGGACCCAGCAAAAAGATTTATTGTACCACCTCTGTATCTTACCTCTTGATGGGGAGATATACTTTCTTGGGAACTGATTCATCAGGAAGTGTAGGAATTGGGACAAGAATTCCCCAGAGTATATATTCTTACATTCCTTCTGTTTTCTTTTTCTGGGAGAATGACTTTTGCACTGGAAAAGTTAACAAAAATAATTAATAGGAAATGGATACTCAAGTTATTAAAAAATAATAAATAGTAAGAAAGCACCTTTGATGAATTCTTTGTCTTTGATGAATTCAGTTTACTGGGCTCAGATGAACTATACCCTTAGGCATAGAAAGTGCAGGCAAATGTGATTTCCTGAGGCATTTTCAATAATAATTGAAAGATCAAGGAAAATTGGAATAGTACCACATGATTTTCAAAAGTGGAAAGAAAATAGCCCCTGAAAAAATGTAGGATACCATTGGACTTGACTTCAGTTACTGGGAAAATTTTTAAATCTGTCATTAAAGAGATCATTACAAAGGATCCGTATGGTTTTATCAATAGTCAGGCTAAACTCATTTATTTTTTATTGGATTATTATATTAGTAGATAATGGGAATGCTGTGGACATTAATTTACTTAGATATGAGCAAAGCTTTTGATGAAATCTTTCATACTCTCCTTGTGGATAAGATTGGAAGAATTCAAAACTGGTTGAATGACTAAAATCAAAGAGCAGTTTTTAATGGTTCATTGTTAATATGGCAAGAAGTCTTCAGTGAAGTATCCCAGGGATTTTTTCTTATTCTTTAACATTTTTGTCAGTGTCTTGGATAAAGACATAAATGGCAAGTTTATAAAATTTGGAGAAAAAAAAACACAAAAAAACAATGAATCACTCATTAAGTTAAGATGGTAACATGAAAGTGCCTAGAGAAATACATCTTTTTTTGAATCTCTTATAAAGTCCTAAAATGCAACCAAAATAACAATGAAAAAGAAAGACATAAATTTATTTAGCTACTTGAGTACTCCACAAGACTATCAAAATTCTGTGGAGCCTCTAGGTAGATATGAGACAGAGAATGTATCATATCATATCAGAAAGTCTCCTCCTGAGCCACAGAGAACACAAAGTCAATACATCTACTGAGGCAGCACATCTACCTGGCAGAATTCACAGGAGCATTAGTAGGAGAGTAGGTTAGCAAAACACCACTGGATTTGAAGGATACATAATACTAGCACAATTGACAATTTCTGATTGGGTTCTGTCAGAACCATAGCAAAGAAATGATTCAACTCCTGATTGGAGACTATCCAAGGAAAATAAGACAAAAAAGGAGCTAAATACCAAAAAATAACTCAAGACTCTGAAGCAGAAGCTAACAATTCTTTTGGGGGAAGGAGAGGTACTAACTACCACATTCAGAATAAAAAAGCAATCAGTAGAATAAGCAGTAGTAACTAAGCTATAAAAGAACTACAAGAGTACTTGGAAGAAATGAGGCTAGATATTAAAAAAAGAATGAACTCTAAGCAACAAAATTAAAGGAAAACAAAAGATAGGAAACCACATAAAGGTAGCAGATGCCTGAAAAATAGAATGAACTAGTCAAAACTCAATAACTACATGAGAAAAGAAATTTTATAACAAAGTGAAAAGATCAAAAGAAGAAAAGATAAAGTGCAATAAAAAATAATTGACCTTGAAAACAGGTCAAAGGAACCTAATTGAAAAATCAGCAAATTTAAGAGATTAAGGAGCAGAGAAGTGGCTAACCCTATAACATGTAGCCCTGCACACAATCCTGCAAAGGAATGACCAGCACAATAAACCAACACCAAAGAAGGAGCCAGCAGATAGTTGTCCTAAATCTGCAAAACCTCCCAGAAGGCTAACAATGACATAGAAGTTCAAGTCATAAACCCAGAATAGTTAACTAAGAGATATTTTTTAAAGTTATTTAAAAATATTTTTTTAAAGATTCATAGAGAATAAGTTGGGAAAAGAACTTGGAGTAATGCAAAAAAAATTATGGAGCTTGGCAAAAGATTTAAAAATTAAAGAAAATAATTCTTTAAAAAGTATAATTAGAGGGGCAGCTGGGTAGCTCAGTGGATTGAGAGTCAGGCCTAGAGACGGGAGGTCCTAGGTTCAAATCCGGCCTCAAACACTTCCCAGCTGTGTGACCCTCGGCAAGTCACTTGACCCCCATTGCCCACCCTTACCACTCTTCCACCAAGGAGCCAATACAGAGAAGTTAAGGGTTTTAAAAAATTTTTTTAAATAATAAAAAGCATAATTAGTGAAATAGAAGCTAATGACTTAACTAGACATCATGAAACAATAAAGCAAAGTCCAAAGACTAAAAAGAAGAAGAAAATATGAAATACTTCATTAGGAAAAAAACTGACAATTGACAGATATTGAAGGGTATATAGAAAATGGGAACACTGATACACTACTGGTCGAACAGTGAACTGATCCAAACATTTTGGAGAGCAATTTGGAATTAGGACCAGAAAGTTCTAAAACTATTTATACCCTTAGAATCAGCAATATTTTTGCTGGCTTGTTTCCCAAGATTAAAGGAAAAGGAAAATAACCTATATGTTCCAAAATATTTATAACGGCTCTCTTTGGGTTGGGAGAGAACTGGAAATCAAGGAGATCCATCAATTGGGGAATGACTAAACAAATATGTTTATGTTTGTGATGGAATACTATTGTGCCATAAGAAATGATGAGTAGATTAGTTTTTTAAAAGACTTGGAAAGAGCTGCATGAGGTAATGAGAGTGAAGTGAGTAGAACAAAGGGTACATTATACACAGCAACAGATTTAATATTTGAAAAATAACTTGTGAATGTTTACCTCCAGAGAATGAACTGAAAAAAATGAAAAATGAAAGCTATAATCAATATATACATTTATGTTTGCTGCATGATGTCTTCAATGGTATAGGGAGGGGAAGCAGGGGCTATTCCTGGAAATAAATTTTATTAATAAAAACTTGAAAAAAATGAAAAACAACTGACCTGGAAAATTGATCAAAGAGAGATCATTTAAGATTCATTGGACTCCCAAAATGATATGAAGGAAACAAAAATAAGCCTAGATATCATAGATATTATAAGGGAAAACTTCCCAGATATCTTGGAACCAGAGGTCAAAGACTCAAGAGAAGCATATAAAGGTAAAGATGTCAGAAATTATAAGGGTCTAAACAAGGTTAGAATATTTACATTCATATAAGGGAAGATAATACACACAACCCTTCAGTACTTTATTATTACTAGGATTGTTAAAGAGAGTCTACTTATGGGGCATAGACAAGATTCTATTTTATTGGGATGATCTCTAAAGAAGAATGGAAGGATGAGAAAGACAGATGCACTGGAAGAGGGGAGAAGAGAGAAGAGGGGAAATTATTTCATTCATATGGGACATGCAAGGAAGAATTTATACCCTCACTTTCATCTGAACTGATTCAAGGAGGAAAGAATACACACACACACACACACACACACACACACACACACACACACACACATTATAGCTTTCATTTTTCATTTTTTTCAGTTCATTCTCTGGAGGTAAACATTCACAAGTTATTTTTCAAATATTAAATCTGTTGCTGTGTGTGTGTGTGTGTGTATATATACACACACACACACACACACACACACACACACACACCTGGATGCAGAAATTCATCTTACTCTACAGGGAAATATAAGGGAAATGGGTTAAGAGAAGGGAGTGGAGATTAAAGGGATAGTAGATTTAGAAAAATAATGATCAGAAGCAAAACCGACTCTTAAGGAGGGGGCAGAAGAAAAAAAACGATAAAGATAAAGATAAATGCAAATGGTATGAATTTACACATAAAATGAAAAGGAATGACAGAATGAATTTAAAAACCAGAATCCAACAATATGTTGCTTAGAAGAAACACCTTTAAAATAGAAATATATAAGCAGAATTAAAATAAGAGAATAGAATGGAATAGATTATGTTTCAGCTGAAGCAAAAAGGTGAGGTAGAAATTGCAATCTCAGACAAAGCAAAAACAAAAAAATTGATCTAATTAAAAAAGATAATCATAGAAAATAAAACTTGCTAAAAATTAACACAAACAATGAAGTAATATCAATATTGAACATATAAGCACCAAGTGGCATAGCATCCACAATCTTTTTTTTTAATTTTTAATTTTTTTAGAAAATTTTTCCATAATTCATGTTCTCTCTCCCCTCCACCACCCCCCCCAAACCCCTGTAGCCAACATGCATTTCCACTGGGTTTTACACCTGTCATTCATCAAGACCTATTTCCATATTATTGATAGTTGAACTGGGGTGGTTATTTAGAATCTGCATCCCAAATCATATCCATATCAACCCATGTGTTCAAGTATTTGTTTTTCTTCTTTGTTTCCACTCCTGTAGTTCTTCCTCTGAATGTGAATAGCGTTATTTCTCATGAGTCCCTCAGAGTTGTCCTAGATCATTGCATTGCTGCTAATACAGAAATCCATTACATTTGACTTTACCACAGTGTCAGTCTCTGTATAATATTCTCCTGGTTGCTCCTTTCACTCTGCATCAATTCCTGGAGGTCATTCCAGTTCATATGGAATTCCTCCAGTTCATTATTCCTTTGAGCACAATAGTATTCCATCACCAGCAGAGACCACAATTTGTTTAGCCATTCCCCAAATGAAGGGCATATCCTTGTTTTCCAGTTTTTTGCCACTACAAAGAATGTAGAAGTAAATATTTTTGTACATGTCTTCTTCCTTATAATCTCTTTGGGGTATAAGCCCAGCAGTGGTATGGCTGGATAAAAGGGCAGACAGTCTTTTAGCACCCTTTGGGCATAGTTCCAAATTGCCATCCAGAATGGCTGGAATGATTCACAAAACCACCAGCAATGCAATAATGTCCCAATTTTGCCACATACCCTCCAACATTTATTACTTTCCTTTGCTATCATGTTAGCTAATCTGCAAGGTGTGAGGTGGTACCTCAGAGTTGTTTTGATTTACATTTCTCTAATTTATACAAGATTTAGAACACTTTTTCATGTGCTTATTCGTAGTTTTGATTTCTTTATCTGAAAATTGCCTATTCATGTCCCTTGCCCATTTATCAATTGGGGAATGGCTTGATTTTTTTTTTGTACAATTGATTTAGCTCCTTATATATATGAGTTTTTTGTCATAAAGATTTTTTTCCCAATTTGTTGCTTCCCTTTTAATTTTGGTTGCATTGGTTTTGTTTGTACAAAACCTTTTTAATTTAATGTAATCAAAATTATTTATTTTACATTTTGTAATTTTTTTCTAATTCTTACTTGGTTTTAAAATCTTTCCTTACCCAGAGATCTGACAAGTATACTATTCTGTGTTCATCTAATTTACTTTGAATTTCCTTCTTTATATTCATGCCATGCACCCATCATGAATTTATCTTTATATAAAGTGTGAGTTGTTGATCTAAACCTAATCTCTCTCATAATGTTTTCCAATTTTCCCAGCAGTTTTTGTCCAATAGTGGATTTTTGTCCCAAAAGCTGGGATCTTTGGGTTTATAATACACTGTCTTGCTGACGTTACTTTCCCCAAATCTAGACCACTGATCCTCCTTTCTGTCTCTTAGCCAGTACCATATTGTTTTGATGACCACTGCTTATCTTGTACTGCTAAGCCAACTTCCTTCACTTTTTTTTTCATTATTTCCCTCAACATTCTTGATCTTTTTTTCTTCCAAACAAACTTTGTTGTAGTTTTTTCTAATTCATTAAAAAAGTTTCTTGGGAGTTTGATAGGTATGACGCAAAATAAGTAAATTAATTTGGGTAAAATAGTCATTTTATTATGTTAGCTCATCCTATCCATGAGCAATCAGTATTTTTCCAATTGTTTAGATCTAGTTTTAATTGTTTGGAAAGTGTTTTGTAGTTGTATTCATATAATTGCTGTGTTTGTTTTGGTAGATAGATTCCTAAGTATTTTATATTGTCTAGGCTGATTTTAAATGGAATTTCTCTTTCTAACTCCTGCCGCTGCAATGTGTTGGAAATATATAGAAATGCTGATGATTTATGTGCATTTATTTTGTATCCTGCAACTTTGCTAAAGTTGTTGATTATTTCCACTAGCTTTTTACTTGATTCTTTAGCATTTTTTAAGTAGAACATCATGTCATCTGCAAAGAATGATAGCTTAGTCTCCTCATTGCCTATTTTAATATCTTAAGTTTCTTTTTCTTCTCTAATTGTTACTGCTAGTATTTCTAGTACAATGTTAAATAATAGAGGTGATAATGGGCATTCTTGTTTCACTTCTGATATTATTGGGAAGGCTTCTAGTTTATCCCTAATGCAGATGATGCTTGTTGATGGCTTTAGATATATACTGTTTATTATTTTTAGAAAAGGCCCTTCTGTTCCTGTACTTTCTAGTGTTTTCAATAGGAATGGGTGTTGTATTTTGTCAAAGGCTTTTTCTGCATCTATTGAAATAATCATGTGATTTCTGTTGATTTGATTGTTGATGTTGTCAACTATGTGGATGGTTTTCCTAATATTAAACCATCCTTGCATTCCTGATATAAATACCACTTGGTCATAATGAATAACCCTCATGATCACTTTCTGGAGTCTTTTTTGCTAGTATTTTATTTAAGATTTTTGCATCTATGTTCATTAAGGAGATTAGCCTGTATTTTTCTTTCTCTGTTTTTGGTCTGCCTGGCTTTGGGATCAGTACCATATTTGTGTCATAAAAGGAATTTGGTAAAACTCCTTCTTTGCTAATTTTGTCAAATAATTTGTATAGTATTGGGATTAATTGTTCTTTGAATGTTTGATAAAATTAACTTGTGAATGCATCAGGCCCTGGTGATTTTTTCTTAGGGAGTTCTTTAATGGCTTGTTCAATTTCTTTTTCTGATATTGGATTATTTAAGCATTTTATTTCTTCTTCTGTTAATCTAGGAAATTTATATTTTTGTAAATATTCATCCATATCACCTAGATTGCTATATGAATTGCCATATAATTGGGAATAATAGTTTTTAATGATTGCCTTAATTTCCTCTTCATTAGAGGTAAAGTCTCCCTTTTTATCGTTGATACTATCAATTTGGTTTTCTTCTTTCCTTTTTTTTATTATATTGACCTTTTTCATTGTCAATTTTATTCACTATTTCAAAGTACCAGCTTCTGGTCTTATTTATTAATGAAATAATTCTTTCACTTTCAATTTTATTAATTTCACTTTTGATTTTTAGGATCTCTAATTTAGTGTTCATCTGGGAATTTTTAATTTGTTAACTTTCTAGTTTTTTGATTTGCATGCCCAATTCATTGATCTTTGCCCTCCGTAATTTTTTAGTATATGCACTCAAGGATATAAATTTCTCCCTGAGTACTGTTTTGGCTGCATCCAACAGATTTTGGTAGGATGTCTCATCATTGTCCTTCTCTTCTATGAAATTATTAATTGTTTCTATGATTTGTTCTTTAACTGATTTTGGAGAATCATATTACTTAGTTTCCAATTAATTTTTTTATTTGCCTATCGATGTACCCTTACTAATTATTATTTTTATTGCATTATGATCTGAAAAGGTTGCATTTATTATTTCTGCTCTTTTGCATTTCTTTGCCATGTTTCTATGCCCTAGTACATGGTCAATCTTTGTGAATGTTCCATATACTGCTGAAAAGAAGGTGTATTCCTTTTCATCCCTACTTATTTTTCTCCACATATCTATTTCTAGGATTTCATTCACCTCTCTTACCTCTTTCTTATTTATTTTTTGGTTTGATTTATCTAGATTTGATAGGGGAAGGTTCAGGTCTCCCACTAGTATAGTTCTACTATCTATATAGTCCTCTAGCTCTTCCAGTTTCTCCTTTAGAAATTTGGATGCTATATCATTTGGTGCATACATGTTGAGTTCTGATATTTCTTCATTGTCTATACTGCCTTTTATCGGGATGTAATTGCCTTCCCTATCTCTTTTAACCAGATCTATTTTTACTTTGACTTTGTCAGATATCATGATTGTGACTCCTGTCTTCTTTTTCTAAGGTGAAGCCCAATAGATTTTACTCCAGCCTTTTATTTTTACCCAATATGTGTCTACCTGCCTCACATGTGTTTCTTGTAGACAACATATGGTAGGATTTTGGTTTCTAATCCACTCTGCTATTTGCTTCTCTTTTATGGGTGAATTCATTCCATTCACATTCAGAGTTATAATTATCAACTGTGTATTCCCCAACATTCTCTCTTCTTGTCCTGCCCTTCCTTCTTTCACTATTTCCTCCTACACCAGTGTTTTGTTTTTGATCAGTCCCCCTAATCCCCTCCCTTATGTTACTTTCCTTTCTCCCCACTCCCTTATTATTCCCTCTTACTTTTCTTTAGGGTCTTTTTAAGCTACCCTCCACAAGCTCCTTCCCTAGTATTGCTTTCCTCCCCACCAGTCCATTTATTACCCTTCTTCTTCTCTCTAGGGTACAAATTCTCTGCCCCAATGGAGCTAATTGTTCTTCCCTCTTTGAGTTAATTTCAATGCACTTAAGAATTAAGTATTCCTGTCTCCACTTACCTTTCCAGTGTATTGGTCTTCTTCCCTGCTCCCCCCATGTGCTTCTTTATGGAATATAAATTTACTCCATTTTGTCTCTTTTCCCATTTCTCTTAATATTAACCTCTTTTTTTTACCTTTAGTTTTATATGTATATATATATATATATATATATATATATCTTGACAATTCATCCTAAACAGATTGTCACTGTTCCCTCTAAATATACTTCATCTAGCTACCCTGATGATAATAATTATTTTTAAGAGTTATCAATATCATCTTTTCTTACAGGGACACAAATCATTTGAACTTATTGGGTCCCTTAAAATAAGGTTTTTGTTTTTTGTTCCCCCACCCCCTTTCTTAATTACCTTTTTGTGATTCTCTTGAGTTCTGTGTTTGGACACCAAATTTTCTGTTTAAGTCCAGTTTTTTTCTTTATGAATGCTTGAAAGTCTTCAATTTTGTTAAATGACCATACTTTCCCCTGCAGGAATATAGTCAGTTTTGCTGGATAGTTTATTCTTGGTTGTAGACCCAGTTCCCTTGCTTTCCGGAATATTATATTCCATGCCTTCCAGTCCTTCAGTGTAGATGCAGTCAGATCCTATGTTATCCTAACTGTGGTTCCCTGGTATCTGAATCACTTCTCCTTAGCAACTTGTAATATTTTTTCCTTGGTCTGGTAGTTTTTCAATATGGCTATAATATTCCTGGGAGTTGTCAGTTGTGCATTAAATGTAAAAGGTGACCTGTGGATTCTTTCAATTTCCACTTTTCCTTCTTGTTCGAGAATGTAGGATCAGGTTTCTTGGATAATTTCCTGTAGGATGATGTCCAGGCTTTTTCTTTTGTCATGATGTTCCAGTAGACCAATAATTCTTAAATTGTCTCTCCATGATCTGCTTTCCAGATCTGAGGTTCTGCCAATGAGGTGTTTCATATTGTAAAAGTGAAATTTGGGAGATGCCATCTAAAAGTATATGTATTTTCTATGGACACGTGGGAACTATCAAACTACATTTCCCATGGTCCAACGGGTTTCCGGTTCCGGTTCTTTGGGCGTGCGGACGTCTGCATCACCACGCAGAGAACAGTTTAAAATGAGAGGAAATCTGAAAGTAAATCCTTTTTTTTTTTTAGCTCTTTAGCCTCTTTAGCTACTGGGCACAGGATGAGAGGGGAGGTAATTATGGCTGAAGCGGCAGTTTTGAATTCTTACAAGCGCGTGGTCTAATGACTTTATCTATCAGCATGGCTTTAATTAAAATACTCATTTCTATATTTATATCAGCCTTTATTATTTTTTATCTTATTAATTATGGTAACCACACGGTCGAAATTTGAATTCTCAATTTTCCAGATAGCCTTTCAGAAACGATAGCCATGCCTGCTTTTTGGCCGCCTTGCTCAGCTTTTTTGAGCACTTTTTTAAAAAAGGAAAGTGGCTTTCCTTGCCATGCTTTTGCTAAAAGCAATAGCACGTTTTTGCCTCAGGTGGGACTCAGCCAGCCAATCCAGCCCAAACCACCTTGGGAGGTCAGGCCAGCCGATTCTGGCTTTTGGCTTTAAAACTAAAATGCCGGAGCCCAGCCAGTGTGTCTCTGCTGCTGATCTGACTCCTGACCTGATCTCCATTCCTGCCGTGCCGCAAGCCTGCAAGCGTCCCAGTACCACTTCTCCGATCCTGCCGCTGGTGCTGCTGAAGTCCAGAACCCCGAGCCCCAACAGTGATGACCCCTGGCTGCTGCTTTCACTGCCACCCAGTCCTGACTTGCTGAGATCTGTGGAGACTTCTGCTGCTAAAGATTTGGTATTGCACCCCCCCCCCTTGGTAATGGCCTGCATTCTAGCCCTCCACATGTTTCTCTAAAGACCTAATTTAGGCAACCCACACCCACACAAGCTCTACATGTGGGATTTTCTACAAAAACTGACCTAAGCTTTTCTCTAACCCTGAGCCCACATGAACCTAGCGTCTGAACCTCTCGGGCGCATGGCCTATTCAAACTTTTGCAATTATTAAAAAACTGAACTTAGGGGAAGAAATATTCACTCCCATACCTGCTCAGAAGTTTGAAATTTAAAAAACCCCTTAAACTCAGCAGAACTCAATTAGAAGAACCTTAAATTGAACCAGGGGTGAACTTTTAAACCTCGGAACTGAATGAGTTTTATTTCTGTTTTAAAAAGACTATATCTTACTGTATTTTGCTAATTAGTTTTGTAAATTGATCTTGCTTATTTCATTGATTTTCCTGTTGCACTGAATCATTTTAAGTTAATGTAGTTTGTGGCTGCTAGATTAATTCTGTTATGATTTTATTGTAACTCCCAAATAATGGGAAAAATCTATTAGAACTGGTAAGAGGTTTTGACCAGCTTGTTGATCTGATACTGTTGGATTTATAGAGCACATGTCTTTTAAAATTTATTCTGTCTTGGTAATTGCAAAGAACCTTGAAAGTTTCCATGCTTTGAGAATTACCTTGTAATTTTACAAGAGGTTTTACTTTAAATTCTTAAGAATTGTTGTCTTAAAGGATAAAGCCTTTATATATTTTATTATAAGGGAAATTATTGCCTTAAATGGGTAGAAGCATTTCCTACCCAGGATTTTTTAAAACAGGAAGCCAAGAAGCTCCTGTATATTCTTATCTGAGGATAATTTAGACTAGAAGATTTTTTAAATATCAGATTTTGCTATGGAAGCAATAACAGAATTTGTTGAGAAACTCTTAGCCAAGATTTAAAAGTTGTAACAAGTATATGATTTTAAACATCATTGTTTATTGCTTTAAAATGTGCTATTGGAAATAATGGTACTCTATTTGAATGTGCATTGTGAATCTGCTATTT